>NW_023416364.1:414309-694283 GCF_014108235.1 Myotis myotis
ACTCAAACAGCCCCGTCGGAGAGCGGTGGTATAGATGTGTATGGATCTGTCCCTGTTCGTCGGTCTATGTTGTTCTCTATAGTCCACGAATGATAGCGTAATGCTCTCCAGTTCCATCCATGCTGGCAAGAATTCCTTCTTTTCCCTACTTTTTTACCGCAGCGTAGTATTCCACTGTGTAGATGTGGCACAGTTGTGTGTGTGTGCGTGTTTGTGTTTACTGCATTTCTGTGAAATGTCACCCACCACCACCACCACCACCACCACCACCACCACCCCCACTCCCCACCCCACACGCCCACACCCCTATAGGCATATCGCTGGAGGCATCTCCCTACAGAAAGCAGCCTAGGGTTTGGCCCCTCCCTTGGGAGGAGGGGGAGGGCGGGAGGGGGGACCCAGGTGCCAACTGCACCTTGAGGGCTTCCATTGTGGTGGGAGCAGGGACACCTTGCAGGTTACATGAATCCATCTCTGGAAGAGGACACTGAGGCTGAGGCAGGTGAAACTGATTTGCATAAACGGGTCAGTTATCAGGGAGACCGGAAGCTGGAGTTGAAGAAGTGGTGGGCCAGGGCGAGGGTACCCTTCTGAACAGGGTGAAGAGTGGGGGCCTAGGGAGAGAATGCCCTCTGTCTGCAGTCAAACAGCTTAGCCCTACCGAGGGAGGGCATGACTCGTCCCCGTGTCTGTGGGGCCCTTGGGAGCAGGGTCTGCGTGAGGCGAGTGCTTGTCTGTGCGTGACTGCGGACGTAAACACACAGTCACGCACAGACGCTTCTTGACCTGATTGGTCCCGTCGGCATCCATGAGCACCCTTCAGGCCCTGCCTCCTCGTAGGCGGCGCGCCCCCTGCTTGTCCTTCCCCCCTCAGGTCAAGTCCGGGCACCTGTTTCTGCCTTCCCCAGAGGTGGCTGCAGGAGGGTGACTTGCATTAGCGCTACTCGACCAGCAGAGGGCGGGACCAGCTCTTCGGCCCCGGCCCCAGTCAACCCAATCCACAGCCAAAGACTATGTCAGGGCAGGGCCATCTGGTCGACCGCCCCTCCCCCCCACCGCCACCCCCACCCCCCCCACCCCCACCCCCACCCCCCTCCCCCTCCCTCTGTGGATGAATGGCCAGGCCCCCGCCCAGAGACCAGGTTCGGGCCTGGCCATCTGGGCTTGCCGAAGCGTCAGAACGTTGAAAGGCTGGATCAGCGTGTTTTCTAAGGAGGTTTTGTGTGTGTGTGTGTGTGTGTGTGTGTGTGTGTGTGTGAGTGTGAGTGTGAGTGTGTGTGTGTGTGGGGGGGGGTTTTGGAGGATTTTTTTGTTTGTTTGTTTTGTTTTTTGAGGTTTTTGTTTGTTCGTTTGTTTTGTGTTTATGATTTTTGTTGTTGTTGAGGGAAGTAGTTTGTTTGTTTGTTTGTTTGTTTGTTTGTTTGTTTTCTGCACCCGTTTCTGTTTATTATGGCCAAGGTGAAAAACGCCAGCTCCTCCACAACAGCTCCTCCACAACAGCAACCAGTAAAATTTACCCCCCAAAACGACTAGGTACAGCACAGGTCTTTTTCGGAATTTTTTAATGAAATAAACGTTAAAGACAACACTTTGCATGAGTTTTAATGAAATCCTATTTCAAAACAGAAGAAACAATTCCCCAATGGGCCACAGGTCCCCGCCAGCCCGCCCTCGGGAAGCACCGCGAGACGATTTCCAGGCCTAGCCCCACCACGCACGCACGCACCGACTTGGTGGTGCTTTAGCTGGTGTCCATCATGGCGTCGTAAGCGTCCAGCTGGGCGTCCAACTCCTCGGTGTCCATCACCGTGTTGTAAGCGTCCAGCTGGGCGTCCAACTCCTCGGTGTCCATCGCCGTGTTGTAAGCGTCCAGCAGGGCGTCCTCCAAGTCCTCGGTGCCCCTCATCGCGTTGTAAGCGTCCTTCTGGGGGTCCAACTGCTCGGCGCCCCTCATCGCGTTGTAAGCGTCCAGCTGGGCGTCCAACTCTTTGGTGCCCCTCATCGCGCTGCCAGTGCTCACGTGGGCGTCCAGCTTTTTGGTGCTCCTCATCGAGTTGTAAGCGTCCAGCTGGGCGTCCAACTCCTCGGCGCCCCTCATCGCGTTGTAAGCGTCCAGCTGGGCGTCCAACTCTTTGGTGCCCCTCATCGCGCTGCCAGTGCTCACGTGGGCGTCCAGCTTTTTGGTGCTCCTCATCGCGTTGTAAGCGTCCTTCTGGGGGTCCAACTGCTCGGCGCCCCTCATCGCGTTGTAAGCGTCCAGCTGGGCGTCCAACTCGTCGGCGCCCCTCATGGCGTTGTACGCGTCCTTCTGGGCGTCCATCTCCTCCGTGACCCTCATCGCGCCGCCAGTGCTCAGCTGGGCGTCCAGCTTTTTGGTGCCCCTCATCGGGCTGCCAGTGTCCACCTGGGCGTCCAGCTTTTTGGTGCTCCTCATCGAGTTGTAAGCGTCCAGCTGGGCGTCCAACTCCTCCGCAGAGATCTGTTGCTTTGAATTGCGTCCGGTGCCCCTGCCGGTAACCCGGCTGCCTCCGCGGGCGCGACTCGGCGTGCCGCCGCCAAAGCCTCCAGATCCTCGGTGTGTAGTCCCCCCGCCTCTGTTGACACTCTGTACCGGCCTGCGCTGCGTGTGTATCTGTGAGGTGACGAGCTGGATGTTGAGGGGGCGGCCATCCAAAGGCACGCCGTGGTACTGTTTCATGGCTTCCAGGGCGTCTGCCTTCCGCTCAAAGTGCACGTGGGCTGACCCCAGGCTGCGGCCAGAGCGGTCGTAGTGGACACCGGCCTTCTTCAGAGGCCCGAACTCCGCAAACAGCTGCTGGACGTCCGCGTCGGACACTCCGAAGGCCAGGTTGGACAGAAGCAGCTTCCCCCCGGTCACCAGGCCGGCGCCCCTGCCCAAGCCCCTGCGGAAGCGGTGGCGCTGCCACTCGTCGGGAAGCTGTCTCGGCCTGCTGTAGGGCGCCGGCCGGTTCCTGCCTCGGGCGGGGGCCGCCCGGTTGCGGCACGGCCCGCCGCCCTGGCTCACTGGTGCGGCGGTTTGCGCTCCGCCACTGCGGCCTCCCTGGGAGCCGGCCCGGCCTCGGTCCCGGCCTCGGTCCCGGCCTCGGTCCCTGTCCCCGCCGCGGCCGCCCCGCTGGCTCCGGTTCAGCCTAATGATGTCGTCCAGAGACATGCTGACTTTGTCGGCCATGGCGGGCCCGGAATCGGCCTCGGATCGAGCCCGTGCGGGAAGCACGCCGGCCCTTCCCTTCCCGCCCGCGGCGCCGGGGCTGTTCCTGAGCCGGCACCAGATGTTGGGGTCCAGGCGCAGCGGTTCGCAAAGGTGTGGACGGACTCCTCGCGGAAGAGGAAATGACACGGAGACAGCGTTCGGCCGGAGACAGCGTTCCCACGGAGACGGAGACGGAGACGGAGACGGCTTTCCGACAGAGACGGCGTTCGGGCGGAGACAGCGTTCCCGCGGAGACAGCGTTCCCACGGAGACAGCGTTCAGACGCGCCCAGGGCTGAGAAGGTCCGCGAACCATAGACCCTGCGAGGTGCTGCCGCCCCTGCTTTTATAGCCCCAGAGCGTGGTGGGAGGAGCCAGAGAGACCCACCAATCAGCCGCTCCCAGGAATGAAGCGCCACTGTTGGGGAGACGCCAACTTTAGCGTGGGGCAGGTGGCCCATCTCAAGGAAAGGCTCTCCCGAACGTGGCTGCGATGCCTGGGGTGCTTGACCGGCGCCTCTTGGGCAGGCTCCTCCAACCCGGGACCCGTGAAGAGTGTTGGGGGGGTTCTATTTTACTTTGTGTTATTTTTTTCTTATTTCTGTGCTCATTTCTCTTCGTTCATTGCAATGGATTCTATCTCTCGGCAATGAACCGTTGCAAACATCGGCCCCATTTGCATTTGAAGGGAGGGGGCGGGGGGGGGGGGGGTGCGAGGTTTGCGGGAGGGGGGAGGGGGAGACCGGAGACGCAAACACACCGGACGTAGCGGCCCTTGGGGGTCATGGGAGGCAGAGGCTGAGGCGGATGTGAATAAAATGTGTATGCTTTTGTACCTTAGCTCCGAGCCCAGGACGCCAGAGGCCACCCGCACTCAAACAGCCCCGTCGGAGAGCGGTGGTATAGATGTGTATGGATCTGTCCCTGTTCGTCGGTCTATGTTGTTCTCTATAGTCCACGAATGAGTGAGATCGTGTGGCATTCATTTTTCTCTGACGGGCTAATTTCACTTAGCGTAATGCTCTCCAGTTCCATCCATGCTGGCAAGAATTCCTTCTTTTCCCTACTTTTTTACCGCAGCGTAGTATTCCACTGTGTAGATGTGGCACAGTTGTGTGTGTGTGCGTGTTTGTGTTTACTGCATTTCTGTGAAATGTCACCCACCACCACCACCACCACCACCACCACCACCACCACCCCCACTCCCCACCCACCCCACACGCCCACACCCCTATAGGCATATCGCTGGAGGCATCTCCCTACAGAAAGCAGCCTAGGGTTTGGCCCTCCTTTCGGGGGACCCAGGTGCCAATGGCACCTTGAGGGCTTCCAGTGTGGTGGGAGCAGGGACACCTTGCAGGTTACATGAATCCATCTCTGGAAGAGGACACTGAGGCTGAGGCAGGTGAAACTGATTTGCATAAACGGGTCAGTTATCAGGGAGACCGGAAGCTGGAGTTGAAGAAGTTGAGGGCCGGGGCGAGGGTACCCTTCTGAACAGGGTGAAGAGTGGGGGCCTAGGGAGAGAATGCCCTCTGTCTGCAGCCAAACAGCTTAGCCCTACCGAGGGAGGGCGGGCATGACTCGTCCCCGTGTCTGTGGGGCCCTTGGGAGCAGGGTCTGCGTGAGGCGAGTGCCTGTCTGTGCGTGACTGCGGACGTAGACACACAGTCACGCACAGACGCTTCTTGACCTGATTGGTCCCGTCGGCATCCATGAGCACCCTTCAGCCCCTGCCTCCTCGTAGGCGGCGCGCCCCCTGCTTGTCCTTCCCCCCCTCAGGTCAAGTCCGGGCACCTGTTTCTGCCTTCCCCAGAGGTGGCTGCAGGAGGGTGACTTGCATTAGCGCTACTGGACCAGCAGGGGGCGGGACCAGCTCTTCGGCCCGGGCCCCAGTCAACCCAATCCACAGCCAAAGACTTTGTCAGGGCAGGGCCATCTGGTCGACCGCCCCTCACCCCCCACACCCCCACCCCCACCCCCCTCCCTCTCTGGATGAATGGCCAGGCCCCCGCCCAGAGACCAGGTTCGGGCCTGGCCATCTGGGCTTGCCGAAGCGTCAGAACGTTGAAAGGCTGGATCAGCGTGTTTTCTAAGGAGGTTTTGTGTGTGTGTGTGTGTGTGTGTGTGTGTGTGTGTGTGTGTGTGAGTGTGAGTGTGTGTGTGTGTGGGGGTGGGGGGGTTTTGGAGGATTTTTTTGTTTGTTTGTTTTGTTTTTTGAGGTTTTTGTTTGTTCGTTTGTTTTGTGTTTATGATTTTTGTTGTTGTTGAGGGAAGTAGTTTGTTTGTTTGTTTGTTTGTTTGTTTGTTTTCTGCACCCGTTTCTGTTTATTATGGCCAAGGTGAAAAACGCCAGCTCCTCCACAACAGCTCCTCCACAACAGCAACCAGTAAAATTTACCCCCCAAAACGACTAGGTACAGCACAGGTCTTTTTCGGAATTTTTTAATGAAATAAACGTTAAAGACAACACTTTGCATGAGTTTTAATGAAATCCTATTTCAAAACAGAAGAAACAATTCCCCAATGGGCCACAGGTCCCCGCCAGCCCGCCCTCGGGAAGCACCGCGAGACGATTTCCAGGCCTAGCCCCACCACGCACGCACGCACCGACTTGGTGGTGCTTTAGCTGGTGTCCATCATGGCGTCGTAAGCGTCCAGCTGGGCGTCCAACTCCTCGGTGTCCATCACCGTGTTGTAAGCGTCCAGCTGGGCGTCCAACTCCTCGGTGTCCATCGCCGTGTTGTAAGCGTCCAGCAGGGCGTCCTCCAAGTCCTCGGTGCCCCTCATCGCGTTGTAAGCGTCCTTCTGGGGGTCCAACTGCTCGGCGCCCCTCATCGCGTTGTAAGCGTCCAGCTGGGCGTCCAACTCTTTGGTGCCCCTCATCGCGCTGCCAGTGCTCACGTGGGCGTCCAGCTTTTTGGTGCTCCTCATCGAGTTGTAAGCGTCCTTCTGGGCGTCCAACTCTTTGGTGCCCCTCATCGCGCTGCCAGTGCTCACGTGGGCGTCCAGCTTTTTGGTGCTCCTCATCGAGTTGTAAGCGTCCAGCTGGGCGTCCAACTCCTCGGCGCCCCTCGGCGCGTTGTAAGCGTCCAGCTGGGCGTCCAACTCTTTGGTGCCCCTCATCGCGCTGCCAGTGCTCACGTGGGCGTCCAGCTTTTTGGTGCTCCTCATCGAGTTGTAAGCGTCCAGCTGGGCGTCCAACTCCTCGGCGCCCCTCGGCGCGTTGTAAGCGTCCAGCTGGGCGTCCAACTCTTTGGTGCCCCTCATCGCGCTGCCAGTGCTCACGTGGGCGTCCAGCTTTTTGGTGCTCCTCATCGAGTTGTAAGCGTCCAGCTGGGCGTCCAACTCCTCCGCAGAGATCTGTTGCTTTGAATTGCGTCCGGTGCCCCTGCCGGTAACCCGGCTGCCTCCGCGGGCGCGACTCGGCGTGCCGCCGCCAAAGCCTCCAGATCCTCGGTGTGTAGTCCCCCCGCCTCTGTTGACACTCTGTACCGGCCTGCGCTGCGTGTGTATCTGTGAGGTGACGAGCTGGATGTTGAGGGGGCGGCCATCCAAAGGCACGCCGTGGTACTGTTTCATGGCTTCCAGGGCGTCTGCCTTCCGCTCAAAGTGCACGTGGGCTGACCCCAGGCTGCGGCCAGAGCGGTCGTAGTGGACACCGGCCTTCTTCAGAGGCCCGAACTCCGCAAACAGCTGCTGGACGTCCGCGTCGGACACTCCGAAGGCCAGGTTGGACAGAAGCAGCTTCCCCCCGGTCACCAGGCCGGCGCCCCTGCCCAAGCCCCTGCGGAAGCGGTGGCGCTGCCACTCGTCGGGAAGCTGTCTCGGCCTGCTGTAGGGCGCCGGCCGGTTCCTGCCTCGGCCGGGGGCCGCCCGGTTGCGGCACGGCCCGCCGCCCTGGCTCACTGGTGCGGCGGTTTGCGCTCCGCCACTGCGGCCTCCCTGGGAGCCGGCCCGGCCTCGGTCCCGGCCTCGGTCCCGGCCTCGGTCCCTGTCCCCGCCGCGGCCGCCCCGCTGGCTCCGGTTCAGCCTAATGATGTCGTCCAGAGACATGCTGACTTTGTCGGCCATGGCGGGCCCGGAATCGGCCTCGGATCGAGCCCGTGCGGGAAGCACGCCGGCCCTTCCCTTCCCGCCCGCGGCGCCGGGGCTGTTCCTGAGCCGGCACCAGATGTTGGGGTCCAGGCGCAGCGGTTCGCAAAGGTGTGGACGGACTCCTCGCGGAAGAGGAAATGACACGGAGACAGCGTTCGGCCGGAGACAGCGTTCCCACGGAGACGGAGATGGCTTTCCGACAGAGACAGCGTTCCTGCGGAGACAGCGTTCCCACGGAGACAGCGTTCAGACGCGCCCAGGGCTGAGAAGGTCCGCGAACCATAGACCCTGCGAGGTGCTGCCGCCCCTGCTTTTATAGCCCCAGAGCGTGGTGGGAGGAGCCAGAGAGACCCACCAATCAGCCGCTCCCAGGAATGAAGCGTCACTGTTTGGGCGATGCCAACTTTAGGGTGGGGCAGGTGGCGCATCTCAAGGAAAGGTTCTCCTGAACGTGGCTGCGATGCCTGGGGTGCTTGACGGGTGCCTCTTGGGCAGGCTCCTCCGACCCGGGACCCGTGAAGAGTGTTGGGGGGGTTCTATTTTACTTTCAAAGAACCAGCTCTTGCTTTCATTGATTTTCTGTATTGTTTTTTTGGTCTCTATGTCATTTATTTCTGCTCTAATCTTTATTATCTCCTTCCTTCTGCTCACTCTGGGGTTTTCTTGTTGCTCTCTTTCTAATTTAGTTGTAGAGTTAGATGATTTACTACTATTTTTTCTTGTTTTTTGAGATAGGCCTGTAGAGCTATAAACTTCCCTCTCAGGACTGCTTTCATTGTGTCCCATAGGTTTTGGATTGTTGTGTTTTCATTGTCATTATTTTCCAGGATGTTTTTAATTTCTTCTTTGATCTCATTGGTAACCCAATCAATATTTAATAACATGCTTTTCAGCTTCCAGGTGTTTGAGTATTTTTGGTTGTTTTTATTGTAGTTTATTTCTAATATTATGCCCTTGTGGTCTGAGTAGATGCTTTTTATGATTTCAATCTTCTTGAATTTGGGGATACTTTGCTTGTGACCCAATATATGGTCTATTTTTGAATATATCATATGAGCGCTTGAGTAGAATGTATATTCCGTGGCTTTGGGGTGAAGTGTTCTGAAGATGTCTATTAAGTCCATCTGATCTAGTGAGTCATTTAGGATTGCTGTTTCTTTGCTGATTGTTTGTCTAGAGGACTTATCCAGTGCTGGCAGTGGTGTATTAAAGTCCCCTACTATGACTGTATTGTTGTCAATCTCTCCTTTGATATCTTCCAGGAGTTTTTTTATGAATTTGGGTGCTCCTGCATTGGGTGCATATATATTTACCAGGGTTATATCTTCTTGTTGTATTGATCCCTTTAGTATTATGAAGTGGCCTTCCTTATCTCTTGTTATGGCCTTCATTTTGAGGTCTATTTTGTCCGATATAAGTATTGTTACCCCACCTTTTATTTCATTTCCATTTGCCTGAAGGATATTTTTCCACCCCTTCACTTTCAGTCCGTGTGAGTCCCTTGTTCTGAGGTGGGTCTCTTGTAGACAGCATATACGTGGGTCATGTCTTTTTACCCATTCAGCCACTCGATGTCTTTTGGTTGGAACATTTAGTCCGTTTGCGTTTAAAGTTATTATTGAAAGGTACTTGCTTGTAGTCATTTCTATTTTTGTGCCTGTGTTCTTTCTTACCTTTATATTTCTTCTTGTTGAGTGTTTCCTTCCCACGTCCTGCGTGGATCAGGATTCAGGAACTAGAAGCGGAGCCGCACACAAATGACAGAGAAAATACACGAGATAATTTGGAAATATTAATAATATTTCGGACCAGGCAAGTAAGTCCAACTCAGGAGGAACGACTTCCTCTCGTGCTCAGGCCTCACCAAGCATTCATTCATCTGGGATACACCCATAGCATAGCCCTTAGGCAGGTGACCCATGGCAACAGGCAGACTAGCCCATCAGCAAGGATTTACATAATAATAAATGGGGAAGTTGCTTCAGCTACCACTGTCTGGACAAACAGAGGTGGTGCCTAGCTCTGACCTTTGCTAGGGCTTCAAAGGTACCCAGCCTTGGGGGGGGGGGGGGGTTCTGTGTCTATGCTTATCAGTTAGTGAAAACAATAGGTGGTCTTCCACACTTCTTTTTACAGAATTCCCTTTAGCATTTCTTGCATTGCTGGCTTGGTAGTGATAAACTCCCTTAGCCTTTTTTGTCTGCAAAGCTCCTGATTTCCCCTTCAATTTTGATTGATATTCTTGCTGGATAGAGTATTCTTGGATTCAGTCCTTTGCTTTGCAACACTTTGTATACCTCCTTCCATTCTTTTCTAGCTTGATGTGTTTCTGTTGAGAAATCATTTGATAATCTGATGGGGGATCCTTTGTAGGTAACTCTCTGTCTCTCTCTTGCAGCCTTTAAGATTCTCTCTTTGTCATGTACATTTGCCATCATTATTATGACGTGTTTTGGTGTGGGTCTTTTGGCGTTCATCTTGCTTGAGACTCTCTGTACTTGTGTAACTTTTTTCTTCCCCATATCTGGGAAGTTTTCTGTCATTATTTCTTCAAATAGATGTTCTAATCCTTGCTGCTCTTCTTGTCCTTCTGGAAACCCTATTATGTGTATGTTACTTTGTTTCATGTTGTCCCAAAGCTCCCTTAGGCTCTCCTCCTGTTTTTTAATTTTTTTATCCAGTTGCTGTTCAGATTGAGCTTGTTTCTCTACCTTATCTTCTAACTCACTAATTCAGTCCTTCTTCTAGTCTATTGTTGAATCCTTCCATGGTGTTTTTGATTGTAGCTATATCACTTTTCATTTCTTCCTGATTCTTTCAGAGGTTGTTGATTTTCTCATCCATCCGGTGAATGAATTGTACAACCATTACTCTAAATTCTTTTTCTGTCATGTTGCATGCTTCAATTTCATTAATTTCCTTTCTTGGCAACTTCTCATTTTCTTTCCTCTGGTGGTTGTGTCGTCTCCCCATTCTGATTATCTCCAGATGATTCAAAAGTCGAGTTTTGTGGGCCTGGGCCATGTGCAGTGGGAGCTTCACACCACCCTAGTGTCACTGAAGAGCTCTGACACCAAGATGTGTGGTTGTGGTGGGTTGGTGGGAACCAGGCTCACTCAGAGTCAGTGTTACCAGCACTAAATGTGGCCTTGTGTGCGCACTTAGGATCAGAGACCCCGCCTGCACCGTGCTAAAACAGAGACCCCCCGGAGTGTGTTGAAAATCAGAGCCCCCTAGTGTGTGCCAGGAGTCAGAGTTCCCCAAGAATCCAGTATCAGAGTCTATGTTGCTTCGTGCAGCCTTGCATTGAGAATCGGGGTCCCTGTGTGCACATGCATCAAGAATTGGAGTCACTGGCTCTTAGTATGAATGCACAAGGAATCAGGGATCCCAGGTGTAGGTGATAAGAAATGCAGTCAAGTAACTGGTGCTTGGTGTTGCCTCCTGCCCGGATAATCGGGGTCCTGGGGCCCGTGCTGTGAGGAACAAGTTCCCAGTGTTCGAGCATTAACTCCCAGGCCAAGGCTACCCTAGTCTGTGCTGTGCAGGATAAGTTCCTGGTGTTCGCGCACTTCCAGGCCAAGGCTCTCTTAGCCTGCGCTGCAAGGCACAAGTTCTCCATGTTTGCGCACTTCCAGGCTAAGGTCCCTGTAGCAGCACTGAGGCCCCGGCAAGGGGTGGGTCTATCAGTTACTATGGCACTGCCCATGAGCCTGCAGGGAGGGGGATGGGCTCTGTTACTCACGGATCTGCCATGGGGATTTCTGGACTCTTGGTGTCTGTGGCTCTGTAGCTGTGGTCGCAGGTCTCTGTCCCCAGTGGCTGCAAGGTCCTGGTTTGCGTCTGAGACCAGACTGGGTGGTGCTGAGGCCAGGATTCTAGTCTCAAGCAGCTCTGTTTCTCAGGATGGCGTAGTCTCTGTTCCCATGCTGGCTGCCCAGGAATGTCCATGCTGGGAGCGGGGCTCTGCCGTCTAAGACTGCCCAGTTTAGCAGCCCCTTAGAAGACCTGCAGAATCTAACTGTCCCTAGCTCATACACACACACCCCACACCCGTCCACACTCCTCTATCACTCCCTCGCGCTCTCACACTCTCCCCCCCGCTCCCCCCAGCCTTCCTGCCGGTCGCCATCTTCCAATCTCTAACTCACTTTTAAAAAAATATATTTTATTAATTTTTTTTAACAGAGAGGAAGGGGGAGGGATAGATAGTCAGAAACATCGATGAGAGAGAAACATTGATCAGCTGCCTCTTGCACACCCCTTACTGGGGATGTGCCCGCAACTAAGGTAGGTACATGCCCTTGACCGGAATCAAACCTGGGACCTTTCAGTCCGCAGGCCGACGCTCTATCCACTGAGCCAAACCGGTTAGGACTCTAACTCGCTTTATTGGAAGAACACAGTCTGTAACATGTAACACACAAAATGCCTGCCACTTGACTGTTTGTTATTGGCAAGGCTCCGGTCACCAGCAGGCGGCTGGGAGTTGGCTTGGGGGGATCAGAAGTCAACGCAGGTGTTTGACTGTGAGGGGGTTGGTGCCCCTGACCTTTCGTTGTTTAAGGGTCAACTGTGTTTCTAAAACCTCACAAGGTCACATCCTTCAGAGGTTCCAGAAGGCCAGCGACCCTTCAAGACCCAGGGGAGTAATTCTTCAACAGCAAAGCCCAAGGGGGGGGGGGGGCGGGTTGGGACTTTCAGAAGAGAGGGGAGCAGATCTCTCTCTTATCCCCCCACCCCCACCTCTAGGGCCAAGTGGTAGGTCTCTTTCCATAGCAGTCACTAGTTAATTCTAAAGGAATAAAACATGCCACTCATGCTCTTATAAAGTTAAGAAGCTGTGGCGAATACCCTGAATTAGAGAAAAAGTCCAAAATAAGAGGAAAAATGTATGTTACTTTGAAGCATCCATTTTTCCCTCCGAGCGGTAGCTGCTCCAGGTTCTCAGGCAGATTCCCTAGAAGCAGAGACTGAGGTCAGGGCTCCTGGCACCGCGATGGCAGAGGCAGGAGGAAGCATGACGAGGGTGGGAGGGTCACAGGGAGTGCGGTTCAGGGAAACAGCCGGTGCGGAGGGGGTGGGGGCGGGCGCCGAGGCTGTTCTGCCTGAGCCTGCGGCCCGTGTGGGGAGCGATGGGGCCCATTTCACTCCCTGGGGTGCCCTGAGCAGAGGGGCAGGAGGCGGGGGGCTGAGCCTGAGCTGTGGCACCTGCAGCCGCGGGGCTGGGCCTGCGTCCACCAGGAAGCACCCCCAGGGCTTGGGCTGGACCGCACCTGCCAAGGGTAAGAAAAACCCGCCAACAGAGAAGGAAAAGCTCATGAGTAAACAGGAAAAGAAATGGGAGGGACACTCCAAGCTGCCCGGGTCCCAATTCCACCCACAACAAAGTGTGTGCAAGGGGTGGGCGCTCTGAGGGGCGGGGGGGGGGGGCAGACCAGCTTGGCGGCTTGAAATAATAAAAGAATTTTACAAACTGCACAGGCCCAGCTGCCAGGCCTAGCTGCCTGTTATCTCAACTCCCTAGGCTTCCCCCACTAGAGATAGGAACAGAGAGAATGACGCCCTCCCTAAGGCTGTTTCAGGAGATAGCCCCAACAAAGGGCAGGCTGAGTAAACCGGGCTTCAATCAACCTTGAGATAAACAGGTTGTGAAAACACCAGGCAGGAATGCCCTATCAAGACACGAACCAGACCCCTTTGGAATCTCTTTGTTCTCCTCTCGCCCTCCTGCATGCCACCCCCCTCCCTGATGTGTGAGTTTTGCATATAAATAGCTGAAAGACTGCTTGCTGTGCGCCCAACTCCTCTACTCCTGCGTGAGTACGGGTTGAGCCCCAGCGCGCACTGGAATAAAGCCTCTTGCCGTTTGCATCAAGTGACGTCTCCTGCGGTTGATTGGGGTCGCTGTCGGTCGGTGGGACAGAGTGAGGGTCCCCCTTCGGGGTCCTCACAGGCTCACGTGGTGTCGCCCGAGATCACAAAGGTGGACGTCCTCACCTTTCAACCCTGCGCTGCCCGAACCCTGAGCTGACCTTGATCACCGCAGATTGCAGGAGGCCCTCTCACCTGCAGGAAACTCTGACCATTGTCCTACTTCTCAGGTCTCCCACTAAGCCCTCCCTCCGCTCCCGTCTCCTGTGGGCACAGCCCGCAGCTCGGTCCCTGCACTCACTTCCCAGGATGCACAGCTCCACAGGGAGTTCACGCTCCACATGCGAGGAGCTGGTAGCATGTTATTGTGTTTCAGTAAAAGTTCCAAAGGCACCATGTATAGCACCGGATCCCTACACCCAAAGGACGGCTAATGAGAAGTCCCCAGGGTTGTTTAGAACCCAGGCTGGGCCCAGGAGTCAAGGCAAAAAGAGAAATCGTTTTCATTAACTTTTGAACAAAGAGGAATTCCAGTCCATTGAGAGAAGTAAAGCTTTTAGGTTCATTTTTGTCTTGCTTTTCTCCCTAATTCTTTTATATTTTGGGTAATCCTCACCCAAGGATATTTCCCCCCCTTGATTTTTAGAGGGTGGAAGGCAGGTGAGAGACAGAGGGAAACACTGATGTGAGAGACACTTTGATTGGCTGCCTCCTGCACTTGCCCTGACTGGGGAGGATCGAGCCTGCAATGGAGGTAAGTGCCCTTGGCTGGAGCTGAGCCCGAGACCCCTCGGCCTGCAGCCGATGCTCTAACCCCGAGTGAAACGGACGGGCCCATGTCTGCCTGGTTTGTGTTGCTATTGTCTCTCGGATGGAACACTCAGAGGCCACACACAGGCACTAAGAGAACCTTCTTGCCCGTTTTCCGCCTTCTCACTAGTAGCTTTAGGGTCCATTCTCACAACAGACTGACAACTTCTTTCTGTATTTTTGCTTCAATGTCCAGGAGAGAACCTGACCAGCCCCCCACCCAGCCCACCCCCCACCCACCGCATCCAATCAGCTGTGTGGTCAGAGCGGAGTTGGCACCCAGAGGCTCAACTGCCAGGGTGGCAGGGCTGGAGCCAGAGCACACAGAAGGGCTCAGGAAAGCCAACGTGTGCACAGGCTCAGCTCTGCTGTCAGATGGAAGAAGCCACCAAGTGATTTCCAGGCTGGGCAGAGCCTTGCCCAGGTTCAATATGTAATTAAATTAAGCGATTAATTAATTAATCCTGGTAACCTCCCACCTTGAAGGGGTAGACTAGCACTCCACAATAGGTATAATCAGCTACTATCATTTTAGAGAAATTAGTTCTCCTTTTAATGCCAAAATATTACCTGGTTGATAAATTTATTTTTTTAAAAAAATTAGGCCCATGCAGTGTGGCTCAGTGGTTGAGTGTTGACCTATGAACCAGGGGGTCACGGTTCAATTCCCGGTCAGGGCACATGCCTGGTGTGGGAACCATGCCAGGTCCCTGGATAGTCAAGGCCAGTGGAAGCACAGAGGCCTTGTCATCAATACACCAGGATGGCCACCGGCCGTGCTGGGCATCTGCCTCAACGGGATGTTCAGGACTCGGAGCCTGAGAATCCCAATCAGGCCAAGGCACCGTGAGCGGGCGCAAGGCCACGCGGCACACTGTGCCCTTCTGTGGCCAGTGTGACTGATGTCACTGTTGGCACGAAGCCTGCTTTGTGTAAATGGTGTAAAAGTAGGTACTGACCAGCTAGTTGGCTGGAGTCGGCTGGAGTGAGAAGAAGTCTGCTGGAGAGAGCAGCTGGGATGGAGGGAGAAGAAGTCTGCTGGACAGAGCAGCTGGGATGGAGGGAGAAGAAGTCTGCTGGACAGAGCAGCTGGGATGGAGGGAGAAGAAGTCTGCTGGAGAGAGCAGCTGGGATGGAGGAGAGAAGTCTGCTGGACAGAGCAGCTGGGATGGAGGGAGAAGAGTCTGCTGGACAGAGCAGCTGGGATGGAGGGAGAAGAAGTCTGCTGGAGAGAGCAGCTGGGATGGAGGGAGAAGTCTGCTGGACAGAGCAGCTGGGATGGAGGGAGAGAAGTCTGCTGGACAGAGCAGCTGGGATGGAGGGAGAAGAAGTCTGCTGGAGAGAGCAGCTGGGATGGAGGGAGAAGAAGTCTGCTGGACAGAGCAGCTGGGATGGAGGGAGAAGAAGTCTGCTGGACAGAGCAGCTGGGATGGAGGGAGAAGTCTGCTGGACAGAGCAGCTGGGATGGAGGGAGAAGAAGTCTGCTGGAGAGAGCAGCTGGGATGGAGGGAGAGAAGTCTGCTGGAGAGAGCAGCTGGGATGGAGGGAGAAGAAGTCTGCTGGACAGAGCAGCTGGGATGGAGGGAGAAGAAGTCTGCTGGACAGAGCAGCTGGGATGGAGGGAGAAGAAGTCTGCTGGACAGAGCAGCTGGGATGGAGGGAGAAGAAGTCTGCTGGACAGAGCAGCTGGGATGGAGGGAGAAGAAGTCTGCTGGACAGAGCAGCTGGGATGGAGGGAGAAGAAGTCTGCTGGAGAGAGCAGCTGGGATGGAGGGAGAAGAAGTCTGCTGGACAGAGCAGCTGGGATGGAGGGAGAAGTCTGCTGGAGAGAGCAGCTGGGATGGAGGGAGAAGAAGTCTGCTGGAGAGAGCAGCTGGGATGGAGGGAGAAGAAGTCTGCTGGACAGAGCAGCTGGGATGGAGGGAGAAGAAGTCTGCTGGAGAGAGCAGCTGGGATGGAGGGAGAAGAAGTCTGCTGGACAGAGCAGCTGGGATGGAGGGAGAAGAGTCTGCTGGACAGAGCAGCTGGGATGGAGGGAGAAGAAGTCTGCTGGAGAGAGCAGCTGGGATGGAGGGATAAGAAGTCTGCTGGACAGAGCAGCTGGGATGGAGGGAGAGAAGTCTGCTGGAGAGAGCAGCTGGGATGGAGGGAGAAGAAGTCTGCTGGAGAGAGCAGCTGGGATGGAGGGAGAAGTCTGCTGGACAGAGCAGCTGGGATGGAGGGAGAAGTCTGCTGGAGAGAGCAGCTGGGATGGAGGGAGAAGAAGTCTGCTGGACAGAGCAGCTGGGATGGAGAGATGGAGAAGCTGCTGAGCTGGAGCTCAGGTGCGGCTACGACGTGAGGTGGTGAGTCTGAGGCAGCGTGCGGCTGCTCAGCTGAAGCTGTGGGTACAGGGACAGATGCTGCTTTATGGAGAAGAGGTATGTTCACCCGCTGGTGTCTGCTGCCTGCCTGCATGGACTTGGCTGTAGGGACTGTTCTGTCTGACGGCTATGTGGCCACTGGCTCCTGCAATAAGGACTCATCCTTATACACCCACAGCCTCTCGTGGCTTCTCCGTCTCCCAAGACCCCCTGCCAGCTCTGCCCAGACCAGTGCCAGTCAGACCACGAGTCTGTGGTGCTTGTGCTGGGCTCCCGCGGGGCTGTGCTCTGACACCCGGGTTGTAGGCCGGACCCCTAGTGTGAGGCATGCAGGAGGCAGCCAACCAGGGATCCTCATCATTGATGTTTCTCTCTCTCTCCCTCTCCCTTCCGCTCTGAAATCAGTAAAAATATTTTTTAAAAATTGGGAAAGGCCAGTAGGACTGGTCACAAACGCATTGCAGGCAAATGGCACTCTTTACAAAAGATAACGGAGCATGAAAAGTTAGGTCTGAGATGCTACCCTGTCTACCTTCCTTGGATTTCATTTCGTTCCACACCTATCGTGCGTCTGGTCCCGTCTGGCTTTGTCTGGGATGCGGCATGGTCTGGTTGGCCTGAGGTCACAGGTTCCAGGGAACAGAGTCTGACAATGACATGTTCTCCCTGAGACACAGTCACAGCCTGCTCTCACTTCCCAGGGAGAGCGACATTACGGTCCTTCTCTGTGGTGAATGACTGAGCTCTTTGCAAAATCTAATCACAAATCTGAACAGGCAGTAAATTTGTTCCTGCTTCTATTTATAGAATTTCAAACTTTAAGCTAAAATGGGCACAGAAGCTGCTCTCAGAGAACCCAAACCATGAGCACCAAACGCTCCTGAGAGAGTCGGTTCCACTCAGGTCTCCGCTGGGGGGTCACGTGCGCCAGGAAGCGGACCAGAACCCTCCAGGGGACAGCAGACCAGCAGCACATGCTGAACCTCCCTCTGGCAGGTGGGCTGCGAGGGTCCCCCCCACATTCTGTTCTCGTCTCTGAGCCACACCTGGAAAGTGCTGTGACCTGCTTGTGCCAGGGCTCCACTGGCTGGGGCTGGAGCGGGTCCAAGGCTGCTAGGCCAGGGGTGCCGAGAGGCTGGTCAAACAGCGAGAGGACACTAGCCCAAGATGACACTTTTGATATCGAGGCACAAGTGACATTGTGGATGCAGAGCTGGAGGGGGCAACTGGACACAGTCCCTGCCCTTCAGCGGCTTGGGGCAGGGACAGAGAACAGAGAACTGTAAGTCTGTTCTCACTTTCATGTCCTCTCTGACCACTGGGCTTCATGATGGGCAGCATAAGTACTTCCAGTTTTATGAAGCCCAACATGGGAACTAAAGTTTTGGGCACCAAGTCCCATGTTACTAAGGACTATGTCAACATACACTTAGAATTGCAACACACACTCTCACACAGTTTGTTTTTAAAACATTAGGAGAGGGACATAGAAGGCAGTGCTCTGACCTCTCCCCAGAAAGAAACAAATGTGTCTTCTCGGGGGTTCGGGTCTGTTTCACATCTTCATGATTCCCACCAGGAGGTGCAATACTATGCAGCTGTAAAAAAGAACTCTTACCATTCGCAGCAGCATGGAGGAGCCTGGAGAGCATTATGCGAAGTGAAATAAGCCAGTCAGAGAAAGGCAAGTATTACACGATCTCACTCATATGTGGACTCTAATGAACAAAATAAACTGATGAACAAAATAGATCCAGAGACATGGAAGCACAGAACAGACCCTCAAACCTCAGAGGGAAGGTGGGATGGGGTGATTGGGTAATGATATTATATGCATACTAGTGTCCCAGTGCACGAATTCATGCACATTGAAAGGAAATTAATTAGAAGAAATATTTTAATGTCGCTATTCACCCTTTCTCTATAATAGAAGTATCAACCAAATTCACGATCAACAATGACAGATAGAAACACGCATGTGATTGGTGCCGGCGAGAACTTTGTATGTACCGAGCATGCACAAGCCAACTTAGCCTTTTATAGACATAGAATAAACTTGCTTCATTAGACCTGCTTTCTGATGTAGCTAAACTTTTTCAGCCCAGTAAAGCACCCCAACTTCTCTTTCAGGTAATTGTCAGCAACACAGCAAATATCAACATGGAGCAGATTATTATTGTAGATCATGCAGGAAGAACAAAGGGTAAAATATTTAACTGCAGCAGTGTCTGACTATATTCTTCTGTGCAGTGAGAAAACATGAAGTCATTTTCAATGTCCACCATTTCTTACTTCTTTTCACTTGGGTCAAGTTTCTAAACTTTCTAACTTTCCATTTTCTGGCTCATGAAAAGAAAAGAAAATTCCACCGAGTCTCCTATGTACCTACTCCAGGACTTCTGTGAGGACCAAATGAGATGAGGCACGGGAAAACGCTCCACAGACATTTAGTTTAATTGTGAAATGTTTGCACCTGGCTATAAAGGAAGTCGTGTTCCTCGGCTGAAGAAACTGCAAGGAGGCTAGTCGCTAGGGAGAGGAGCCAGGCGTTGCTATGCGACGTTGTTACCTGGCACCCACAGTGGCTGTTTCCTGGCTGGGCTGGGCTGGGCCGCATTTTGTGCTATGGGGTCTTGGCAGCATTGGCTGCGATTTGGTGGGGTGTCCCTCCGGGGTGGTGGCAGGGCCTATGTCCCACTTGGGGGAAGCCGAGTGTTGGTTTGTCAGCGCCAGGTCTGTGGTGCCATTTATCTTTAAGCTAGTAGCCTGGTGCACAAAATTTATGCACATTAAAAGGGAATTAATTAGTGGAAATATTTTAATATTGCTATTTGCCCTTTCTATATAATAGAAGTATGAGAGATGAAAGGAAATTAATAAATGTATATGAAAATAATATATAAATTTATTAATAAACAGTAACAAAAGGATGTAACAACAGCAGAGGCATGATATAAAAAGGACAAAAACATGATATGAAAACAACAAAAACGACATAAAAACAACAAAAACAAGATATAAAAACAACAGTGATGCAAACAATGACTGATAAATTGATTAAACTTATTCTAATATCTCCTTGTACACCACATTAAGAGTGAAAACACTTTCAGAGTGCTTGACTAATTTCCCTTGTGATGAACTATTTAGAACTTTAACTTTAACGTCACATGCTCTTCGAACGCTAGAGAAGGCAACATATAACTAACCATGTGCAAAAACGGGTTCAGGTAGGAATATGCCTACTCTGTCTAGAGTTTGTCCTTGTGATTTATTAATAGTCATTACAAATGCTGGCATCACGGGAAACTGTCATTGAATCAATTTAAATGGGAGGCCAGTGTCAGATGGGGACAAATTAATTCTTGGAATCAGAACAGCCTCTCCCTCTGCAAATCCTGTTAATACTTCAGCTTCGATAATGTCAGGTTGTAATCTTTTGATAATAAATCTGGTATCATTACAAAGACCCCATTTACTATTGAGATTTCTCAATAGCATGATGATTACACCCACTTTCAATTTTAATTTATGACATGGCATTCCCAAAGGAGTAATACTATTAAGCAATTCGATGGGGAAATTTTCCTTTTCAGCATCATCTGTGGAATCATCACTCAAATATGTGTGAAAATCTCCATTGTGTATATCCAAAATGTCTTCATTTGTTTTTTGAATGTACTAA
The DNA here is from genome assembly GCF_014108235.1 of Myotis myotis. Lineage (NCBI taxonomy): Eukaryota > Metazoa > Chordata > Mammalia > Chiroptera > Vespertilionidae > Myotis > Myotis myotis. The sequence goes on from NW_023416364.1 coordinate 434,350, forward strand.
TTTTTTGGACAAAGAATTGCACGTTTAGATATATTTTTAATATTATCTATAGATATAGTATTTCCAAAGGTAGCTTCAATAATAGATCCATTACAAATCATTTCAAAGGGGATTTCAATAATATCCATTCCTAAATGAAAACTGCTATAAAGTTTGCCATCTCCAAGTTTTACTAACTACCCACTATAAGCAGAATCCTCTGATCTCATATTTGTTGTAAGAGACAACTTTCTGAAACATCCCCAAACACTGCAGTACTTTAAACTCGTTTGTATTATGGCCGATCACATAGCATGCATTACAATCCTGAGACATTGTCAAAAATCCCCTCCAAGAAGGAGAACTTTCCTACCAAACACAACATTCAAATTTCTCTTAGTAATCTGTCTATGGCGTTTATAGCATGACTGGATGCCATGTTGCATTCATCAATAATGAGAAGTTGGGCCTTTTTAATAGTTTTAGCAACTTCACTGTTTATATCGAGCCTAGAAATTGAAGTTTTGTTTAGTGGGATGGGTAATTTATATTGGGAATGAAAGGTGCTTCCACCGAGAAGTAAATTTGCAGCAATTCCTGTAGATGCTGTGGGTAAAACAGTACTACCACGCCCTCTAATATAACGTATTAAAACTTCATAAAAATATGCCTCCATGCTCCAAGGGCGGGTTCCTGCCTCAAACCTTGCCCTCTGAGGAAACAGCTCAGGGAGGGCGCAGCTGTAGCTAAGAGGACTCAGGACTCAGTGCGGCCATGCACCGAGGGCGGTTTCCTGCCTCAAACCTCGCCACCCTCACAGGAAACAGCTCGGGGAGGGTGCAGCCGTTTCCAAGATGACCCCTGCATGACTGACTTCATTCCGGTTGGTTGAGCCTCGGTTGTGAAGTTACACCCAGGGTTTTTATATAAATAGATGGGCAGTGCGCGTCATGGCAGCTCCTGCGCGGAGCATCTGCCCCTGGTGGTCAGTGCGTGTCACAGCTACTGGTTGGATGGATGGTCACTTAGCCTTTTCTGTATACAGGTATGCATAGCCCACGGACACAGGCCATAGAGTGGCGAAGGCCTGGGAAGGGCAGGTGTGGGGTAGAGAGGATCCACAGCTAAAAAACAATCAAAGGGAAATCTACAATACTTTCTACAATAAAGATAAATTAAAAAAAGAAAAGCTAAAGCAAATATCATATGATCTCACTCATACGTGGTATATTTTTAAAAAGAAAACCAAAAATAAACAAACAAATAAACACACTCATAGAGGCAGACAACAGATCAGGGGCTGGGGCTGGGGCTAGGACTTGAGGCGGAGAGAGGGTGAAACATGTAAAGGGCCAACTGTCCGGTGACAAGCGGCAGCTAGATTTGGAGTGAGTGCAGTGCAGCCGGATTGTATAATGTTTCACGACTGACCCGTGTGGACTGCAGTGAGCGAGGGCCACATCCTCTCACACACGCCGCATCGGGCTCCTCGAAGGGCAGGAGGTGGGACCCGCGTGGGGACCTGGGTTCAGGGAGGCCGCTCAGCGAGGGCAACAGGAAGACATTAGAGCAGCGAGAGGGAAGCCAAAGAACTTCACATGCGCCACCTGCAGAGCCAAGGAGCGCGCCGGGAGAGACCGTGGTGTCTGCCACCCCGGAGGGAGCTGGTGCCCAGCAGGCACGGCCTTGGGGCTGCCCCGTGAGAGGCCGCGGGTGAGGCTTAGCCTGGGTACAGGGAGGCCCCTGCATGAAGGTCCTCATGGGAGCTTGTGAAGATTTGGGGAGAAGGATTTAAGCAAGAATGGGACTTCCTGACTTCTGGGGACAGATGGATTCTGAGAGCCCTCGAGGGTTGCTGGGGCACCAACAGCAACCCCAACGCCAACCAGGGTCCTAATTCCATTCAGTCGGCACCGACCACCTGCCGTGTGCAGACCCCACACAAGGGCAGTGGCTCACAGACTGCCCGTCGGCGGTGCCAGCCAGCCAGCCCCAGGCTCACCTGCACCGGCGACCAGCCAGCTCTCCATGCGGGAGTTCCCGTGACCCCTCGTTCACTAACCCACTAGCAGGGCTCGCAGGGCTCACGGAAAGCACCATGCTCACAGCTTTACCGTGAGGATGGGGTCGGGAGCAGTCTAGTGGGAGAGGTGCGTAGTTCCAGGGCTGGGGGGAGGGGCAGAGAGCCTCCAGGCCCTTTCCCGTGGCATCTGGGCCTGTCGCCCCGCAGAACATCACGTGCTCACCACCCACTGGAAGCTTCAGTGGCCAGAGCTTTCTTGGGGCCTTAGCCAGTCTCCCCTCCCTGCAGGTTGGGGAGGGGCCTGAAAAAGTTCCCACCCGCTAGCCATGCGCCTCTTCCCGGTGTGGCCAGCCCGCTGGCTGGGAGACTATCCCAGGGCCCTGGCCCCTCATTAGCATCCGCCCGGGTGTGGTGGGAAGGGGCTCCTCATGAATAACCAAGGGCACTCCCACCACAGGCACTTCCAAAGGGTAGGAGCTCTGAGCCAGGAAGAGACACAGGAGCAGAGCGATGTCTGTCCTCTTGTATCACAGGAGACAGGGAAGGCGGTTGGTGACCCATCGCACTGAGCCGCTGAAAGGACAATGGAGAGGGACCGGCCTACGGAGAGCTGGTCAGCCAGGAGGAGGGGCCCGGAGGGAGGAGGAGAGCGGCTCCCCCAGGAGCCAGGCTGCTCCCGGGACAGGAGCCGGCGCAGACCAGCCCGAGGCTGTGCGGAAACGAGCCCACAGCCGCCTCTGGCGTGAGCCCCAAGGAGGAAGCAGGTGGGGCGAGTCCTAACACAACCGCCTGTCACTCCCTTTGCTTTTGAGACAACCTGTGTAAGAGCCGCGGAGAGACGCCTGTTGGCAGGAGCGCTACCGCCTCCAGCGGGAAGGAGCCTCCTCTCAGGAGCCGGTTTGTTTCATTCTTTAAACCCAGAGCGGAGCCTGTCGGCTTCTGGGCCGGGAGGGTCCATCCGGACCGCGTGGGTCACAGCCACAGGCCTGCCCTCCGGCCGCCAGGGAAGTGGCTCGCTGCTGCCATGTCACCCCGCAGGCAGGTCCTCTCCCACCTGCACTCGGCGTAGACCTCCCAGGAGAGACAGCTAAAGCGCCTGCCTCATTCCATGAACACAGGTGACACGTGAGAGCTGGCCCTGACCCTTGTTGCACTGATGCCGAGGGCAGGGCCAGCAGCACCCAGCGCTCGGATTGGCGAGGCCCCGGGTGTCGCTCCGGATTGGCGAGGCCCGCAGTCGGGGGAGGGCCCCATCACTCGGATTAGTGAGGCCTGGGGTGTAGCAGTCGGGGGAGGGCCCCAGCGCTCGGATTGGCAAGGCCCGGGGTGTTGCAGTCGGGGGAGGGCCGAGGCCAGGAAGCGCCTGAGTGCAAAGTCCCAAACAACAGGCCGGGCCCGGGGCGGGGCCAGCAGGCCGAGGCTCTTCCCTGCCCGGCGCAGGCTCCCAGGAGGGCTGAGGGCAGAGGCTGCCTGCAGGTGTCAGACCACAGCTCTGTGCTGAGAGCCCGCAGTCTGTGGGAACAGCACTGACTCCGGACACCAATGGCCTTGAGCAGAAAGGAGCTGAAATGTGATGGGACAGAGCGCATAACTGAACTATGTGAAGGGAATCCTTCAACCCACGTCCACCTGCGACGGCTGGGACCAGATCTGGGACTTCCGGGCCAGGCCCGACGACCTGCTCATCTGCACCTACCCTAAAGCAGGTAGGGCGGGGGGGGGGGGGGGGACGGGGGGGGGGGGGGGGGGGGGGGGGGGGGGGGGGGGGGGGGGGCGGGAAATGCCTTAATAATGAAATAAACAGATGACCGGGTTTGAGTGGAGGGCTGTTGGCTGGGCAGAGTGAGGGCCACAGCAAATTGCCGTGGAAACTGAAACTAAAATGACCTACAAGTTTTAAGCGTTTAATTCTTCCAGCGACGCCCATTTCTTTTTACTTCCTCAGAAGAGCGTGAATAAAACAGCAAAGAACAAAAGGGCTCTAGACTTGTTGACAGATTTGTTCCCCAGGCGGGCCTTCCTGTGGGCCTGGCACAAAGCTGCTCTGTGTGAGTGAGCAGGAAAGGGACCAGCCTGATTTGGGGACGAGGACGAGGAGGGGAGCAGTGGTTCTGCACTGCTGACCCGCTCAGCAGCCCTCAAATCTGCAGGTCAGGAGCGGAGAGCTGTTCTTCCGAAGTGTCCCAATTCTGTCCCAATTAATTAATGATCTGTCTAGATTTAGCGGGACATATGCAGGTGACCAGGGGTCAACAATAACGGCCTGTCGCCTGGTACTTCAAACCTAGACAGTTGAGCTGAACTGGAACACATGAACACACAGACAGAATCAGTGTGCAATCACACAGGGTTTATTTACCTATTCCTAGTGGGTCCTAGGCTCCGGCAAAGGCCACCCAGCGATGCACACCGAAAGACGGACGAGGAAGACGGAGACAGACAGGCGGCCGCAGTTGGTTCAGGCTCACACAGCACAGCAGTCAGTCAGGGGCTCATCTCACGGAACGATGTGGAGTCCTCCTCTCATCAAGCAGGAGACGTCCACTGAAGAAAATCTGGTCTTATATAGCCGGTGGTAAACAACTTGTGTCTTATCGGTGTGGGCCAGACGGTGTGCCTTATGCTAGGAGCAGGGTGTTTACACTTTAAGGGCTTAGGGTATTCACATCAGGATAGTGGGGCGTTCACCACATTTTGGAAGTTACAGAGTATTGGGTTCTTCACACAGCAAACATTTCACACATTAATTATTTCCACACATTAGAGGGGTTTTCTTATGACCATAAGAGTATTATAACACTAAGGAACAATGCAGCTCAGCCAACAGGACAGCAGCCCAGTGAATAGCTGTGGCAGGAAACAATGAACTGCACATAAGACTGCTTCACATTGGAGCCTTTTCATAAAAATCATACTATGGTAAAACAAGGTATAAAGAATGATGTTTTCTTAATCCCATCACAAACCTGGCTTCACAATGCACACAGATGTCTAACAAGCAGTTGGCCATCTTTAAGGATACAGTATCCTAACAGTCTACTCATCTCTACCTCCCTGCGGAACAAGGGACCACGTGGACTCAGGAGATAGTGGACTTAATACAAAATGATGGTGATGTTGACCGAACTCAACGAGCACCTACTCACGTGCGGTTTCCTTTCATCGAATGGATAATCCCGTCCATGGGATCGGGTGAGTGTAGAATAACTTCACTGGATTATACTCCTAAATGCAGACTCAGAATGCTGACTATCAAATAGCCTCCCAAAACTCTAGACACTCACACAAGTATATCAATATACTTGTGACTTCGTCTTTTTAAAAAACTGTATCTGGCCCATGCTGTTTTCTAGCCATCTCTTCTAACGGAGTCACTGTTCATACGGAAGGAAGTTAAATGTTGATCCTCTAGTTAGACATTAATTGTACTCCACAAGGAGGAGCCTAAGTGATTTCCTGGTCCACAGGTTGGGATTTGGGTTCTTATTTATTTGGTTTGCTGTTTGTTATGGTTAGACATTGTTCAAGAAAGAACATTAATTCGTCGGTTGGACACATCCTCGCGGGTCAGACCACAGAGCTGCCTGACATTGTCCAGTTGGCCCTCAGGTGGTGACAGTGAAAGCAGCATGTTGTGAAGCACAGCGAACACTAGTGGGAAATGATCAGAATCATTTTACAGGCTTGGAACAAGCAAGCGCGATGCCCTCACCACGGACCCTGAAAACACACCTTCCCTTCCAACTGCTGCCTCCGTCTTTCCTGGAGAAAAACTGTCAGGTAAAGAGCAACAGGAGCTCTGAGTGACACTCTGGTCTTCAATCTACTTCTTCTGAAAGCTCTTCACTTATTCAGGGAAAACCCTTCACCTCTTTCCAACAACCGCGTGCACGCGGCTCTGAGCCTTTCCTCTCCCAATACCCACATCCAGGATCCGCATCCTTAAGACCCCCGGACGGACGGATGGATGGATGGAGCTTGTGGGCGATAACCAGCGTGCAGCGGCCTCATGGGCTGTTTCTCTCCCCTCTTCTCCCCCCAGATAATCTATGTGGCGAGAAACCCCAAGGACAACCTGGTGTCTTACTACCATTTCCACAGAATGAATAAAGCGCTTCCGGACCCCGGGACCTGGGAAGAGTATTTTGAGAGCTTTCTGACTGGGAAAGGTATGAACATTCAGCTCTGAACCCCTTTCTAAGCCTCCAACACCATCAAAACGGTCATTTCCTGAGGACCCATGGGACCTGCCTTCTTGGATGTGAGGGTATCACCACCTGACACTGGGAGCTCTCTCCTCCGTGGAGTGTCAGCTGGTGAGCGGGACTCACCCTGTCCCTGTCCCATTCTCCTGGCCCCTGGCTCATGACCTGTCCCCGTCCCATTCCCCTGGCCCCTGGCCCATTCCCCTACCCCCACACTCTGGCCCCATCCCCACCCTGTCTTGTAGTGTGCTGGGGCTCATGGCACGACCACGTGAAAGGATGGTGGGAAGCCAGAGACCAACACCGCATCCTCTACCTCTTCTACGAGGACCTGAAGATGGTAAGGGGCAGCACGTTCCTATTTGACCATGAAATATTACATCATAGCATAGCGGCCGCATCAGGGCCTCACAGAGTGAACAGGGAGCAGAGAATGGCTCCATTTCACTGGCGACGGCTGTCCCCGTGCGCAATGCACTGGGCTGTCCTGGCTCCCGCATCGCGTCTCCCACAGCCCCTGGCTGCTGGTCCCTCACCTCGCCTTCCAGCACATCTATTTTAAATTCTGCTTAGGAGGGAAATGTTTTTCTAACACATTTTTTTCATTGAGGGACATCAATTTCAAGAAACAGTTTAAGAAATGATGGTATAATGGGAAAATACTAATGATTTAGAGTCAGAATTATTGAATTCAAATTCTAGATTTATTGCCAGATATAAAATATCGAGAGTGAAAAAACACAGAATTGTTTTTATGTTTTCAATCGAGATAATTGAGGTGTAATATAGTGTTAGTTTCAGGTATACAACAGGATGACTTGATATTTGTACACCTTGAAAAATGAGCACCACAGTAAGTCTACTTAACATCTGCACCAAATATAGTTATAATTATTTCTTATAGTTCAGCACCTTTCAGGTATGCAACACAGTATCATTAACCACAGTCGCCTGCTACACATACACCCCAGGACTGACTGAGCAGACAGCTGGGCGTCTGTATCTCTGACCCCTCACCCACTCCACGCAGCCCCGCCCTGCTCCCTGCAAACCCAGTCTGTTCCCCATATCTATGAATTCTTTTGTTTTGTTTTAAATTGCACTCTATGGTTTTTTTAAAAAAAATAACTTATTACATTTCTAGTATTCTAATACACAGGTACTCTAACCTCAGAGTCCCTAAACCCTTTTACATGTTCTGTGGTCATATTCTGGAATATTCCCTGAATGTAGTCACACAAAGCTCAGTTTTCCGCACTCTTGCTGATTCTTAGTCTGTAGACCAGCGATGGCGAACCTATGACACGCGGCGTGTCAGAGGTGACACGTGAACTCATTTTTTTTGGTTGATTTTTCTTTGTTAAATGGCATATAAATATATAAAATAAATATCAGAGATATGACTCTTTGTTTTACTATGGTTGCAAATATCAAAAAAATTCTATATGTGACACAGCACCAGAGTTAAGTTAGGGTTTTTCAAAATGCTGACATGCTGAGCTCAAAAGGTTCGCCATCACTGCTGTAGGCCAATTAAATTAAGCACTTTTTGTTGTCGTTAATCCTCACCCAAGTGTATGTTTTTTCCATTGGCTTTCTGAGAGGGTGAGAGGGATGGGGAGAGAGAGAAACATCTATGTGAGAGACACATGGATTGGCTGTTTCCCCCAGCTGGACTGGGGCCGGGGATCCAGCCTGCAACTGAGGTACATGCCCCTGAGCAGAATCAAACCTGTGACCCTTCAGATCACAGGCAACGGCTCTAACCACTGAGCATCTGGCCTGGGCACATTAAACATCCAACCTTTTAAAGCTGAAGCTCATCATAAAACAGAAGATACCATCGTGGGGTAAACTCTTCCACTTGCCCTCCCCCCACCCCTTCTAGAAACAGGTACGTTCCACAGCCACATCTCCCAGGGCTCTGTGTCCCTCTGATGAGAGAACACTGGCTCCCTAGGCACTGAGATACCTACGCACCGGTCGGATGGACTGGGCCTGGAGTCGTCAGCCGTGGGCACCTCTCAGTCGCCTCCTGAGTGTAACAGGTCCTCTCCATCCTCTGCCACACAGCACTGTCTGGGCGCGTTTCTGTCAAAGTCAGAGCCAGCGGCAGCCTCCCCGGTCAGGCCTCCATCGCCTGCCCCGTGCCTCTGCGGTATCTTAGTTCTATGGACTCTCCCTGCTGCACACGTGGCCGACCAAGACCCTCCAGGAACGGCCTGAGCAGGACATTTGGAAATAAGTTTAGGGCAGCATTCCCACACACTGCATCACACTCAGTGGTTCTTCCATCTCAGAGCAGGAAAAGCTTAATAATTATGGTTAATTTTTTAAGATAAATCTTTATTCTTCAGATTATTACAGATGTCCCTCTTTTTTCCCCCCCATAGCTCCCCTCCACCTGGTTCCCACCCCGCCCTAGGCCCTTACCCCCGCCACTGTCCTCATCCATAGGTGTATGATTTTTGTCCAATCTCTTCCCACACCCTTCACACCCCCTCCCCCCTGAGAATTGTCAGTCCACTCCCTTTCTATGCCCCTGCTTCTATTATATTCACCAGTTTATTCTGTTCATCGGATTTTTTATTGACATAATTTTTAAATTCACTTGTTGATAGATATGTATTTGTTGTCCCTTTGTTGTTCATAATTTCTATCTTTACCTTTTTCTTCTTCTTCCTCTTCTTAGAGAATACCCTTCAGCATTTCATATAATCCTGGTTTGGTTGTGATGAACTCCTTTAGCTTTTTCTTGTCTGTGAAGCTCTTTATCTGACCTTCAATTCTACATGATAGCTTTGCTGGGTAGAGTAATAGTGGTTGTAGGTCCTTGCTGTTCATCACTTTGAATACTTCTTGCCACTCCCTTCTGGCCTGTATGGTTTCTGTTGAGAAATCAGCTGACAGTCGTATGGGTACTCCCTTGTAGGTAACTAACTGTTTTTCTCTTGCTGCTTTTAAGATTCTCTTCTTGTCTTTTGCCCTTGTCATTTTAATTATTATGTGTTGTGGTGTGGTCCTCTTTGGATTCCTCTTATTTGGGGTTCTCTTTGCTTCCTGGTCTTGTAAGTCTATTTCTTTCATCAGGTAAGGGAAGTTTTCTGGCATTATTTCTTCTAATAGGTTCTCAATATCTTGCTCTCTCTCTTCTTCTGGCATCCCCATAATTCGGATGTTGGTACGTTTGAAGTTGTCTCAGAGGCTCCTTACACTATCTTCACATTTTTGGATTCTTTTTTCTTTTTGCATTTCTGGATGGGTGTTTTTTGCTTCCTCGCATTTCAAATCTTTGACTTGATTCTTGCGATCCTCTAGTCTGCTGTTGGATCTCTGTATAATATTCTTTACTTCAGTCAGTGTATGCTTAATTTCTGACTGGTCCTTTTCCATTTTTTTGGCATTCTCATTAAGATCCTTGAAGGTCTCACTAAGTTCCTCAGAGGTGTGTAGAAGATTCTTGAGTAACCTTATAACTGTGGTTTTGAACTCTAAATCCAGTAATTTGCTTTCCTCCGTTTCTTTCATTTGTGACATGTTTGTCTCCACATTTTGGCTGCTTCCCTCTGTTGATAGTGGCTTTATGTGGTAGGTGTCCTATTTGGCCCAGTGGGTCAGCCTCCCCAGTCACCTAAGGTGGACACTCTTGGTGCACCCCTTTGTGGGCTGGGTGCACAGTCTTGTTGTAGTTAAGCCTTGATTGCTGTTGATATCCCTGGGAGGAAATGACCTCCAGGCCAATTGACTGCAAGAACTCACTGTGTCTGTAGTGGAAGAACTGCTGTGCTGGAGACACCCTTATGGAGCAGGACTTGCTTCAGTGGGGCTTTGGTGCTCACTGAGTCTGCCTCTTAAGTGTGTCACTTATGGATGTGAGGAGTTGAAATCTTGTATCTGACCACTGGGCACACTGGCTCCTGGATCTCCAAGGAGGTGCAAATTCAACCAACATGTGAGTCCTCCCAGCAGGAGCGAGATCTGAAGATTTCTCCTCTTTGTTTGGGGTTTGGAAATTTTGGAGCTCCCTGACCCAGCTGCAGTTTGTTAGGTTAGGCTATAAAAGGACAAGCAATTCGTTTGCGCGACTGCGCACAGCTTGGGTGGGGTTATAAATTGGGTGGGGCAGGGTCTCAGAGAATCACCAGGGCGGAGAAAACAGTGATGCCTGTCCGTCAGCCATCTCCAGGTCTCTGTGTTCCCGCGTCACCTAGACCCGGCCCCCACAGTAACAATGATCCCTGCGAGCAGTTCTGCAAGAAAGCCACCCTCGCTTTCCGACCCGATGCCAGACCATCCAGTTTCTCCCCATAGGAATCTGGGTCCCTAGAGTCTCGCCGGAAATGAGCTCATACAGTTGGGAGCTTGCATCTCCCGATTGAAAAAAAACGTGCACCCAGGTGCAGCCCAGTTCACGCGCCTCTGTACCTCTGCTCTTGGCGCCTTGGCACCTCTCACCGAGCCTCAATGCGCTTTTCTCTTTCCTTCTGGTTGTAGAACTTCCACTCAGCCAGCTTTCCCGTGATTCTGGATGATAGCCTTTTTGTCTTTTAGTTGTAGTTTTAATGTGGTTGTGGGGGGCTGCACGGATAGGTATATACCTTATGCCGCCATCTTGGTTTCTGTGGTTAAGTTTTTTAAAATATATTTTATTGATTTTTTACAGAGAGGAAAGGAGAGGGATAGAGAGTTAGAAACATCAGTGAGAGAGAAACATCTGCCTCCTGCACACTCCCCACTGGGGATGTGCCTGCAACCAAGGTACATGCCCTTGACCGGAATCGAACCGGAATCGAACCAGGCCGCTGCTTTATCCACTGAGCCAAACCCATTAGGGCTATGGTTAATTTTTAAAAACCTGTGTCACAGTATTAAAATGAGTTATTTCTGGAAAGTTCAGCATTTAGGAGGCAGGATTGTTTTTTGATTTTATGTTACTTATCACCATTGTTTTTTTATTTTATGTTAATGCAATATTTTTTAAACTGTTTTATATCAAATCTTCACTTTTCTTTTCACTCTGATCACAGAACCCAAAGCATGAAATCCGGAAGCTGGGAGAATTTATTGGGAAAAAGCTGGATGACAGCGTCCTGGATAAAATTGTCCATCACACTTCGTTTGATGTTATGAAGCAAAATCCCATGGCGAACTACTCGACAGTCCCCGCCGAGATCATGGACCACTCGGTGTCTCCGTTCATGAGGAAAGGTGGTTCTCTCTGCGCGTCACGACCTTGAAAGGGCTGTCGAGGACCCCAGGGCCTGTGGGGAGGTTTCCACGGATAAGACAAGGTCCATAATAAATGATACTGGGGAAGGAGTATTTAAGAGACCACAGACGAAATGAAACCAACGTGTACCCACACTAGAGAGTAAGGTTTAGTGCCTAAACCCACTGCCTTATCTCACTCCCCTCCAGAGTTCTCGATGATAAGGTGGAAATACACTTAGGTCCGATGGAGCAACGCATCCACGGTGTAGATGGCTCTATGCTATCTGACATGCAAGAGGACGGGGAAAGACAGGAAAGCCCTTAGGCCTGCGGTTTTAACGTGGTGTCCCCCCCGACCCCTGCCATAACGTGGCTTAGGGGCAGCAGGCTCTCCTGGCCTCACAATCAGACAGATGACTGTCTTTTCCCTTCGGACGGAAAGGGACGGGCTGGCAGGAGGAACGCCGAGCCCAGCCCTGCCCTCCTGCAGGGCGAGTGGACACCGCACACAAGAGCAGGACAGAGGGCACACAGTCCTCCAGCAGCTCTGACTCCCATGTCTTTTCAGGGGCAGTCGGAGACTGGAAGAATCACTTCACCGTGGCTCAGAACGAGAGGTTTGACGAAGACTACCAGCGGAGAATGGCTGGGACAAGTCTAGCTTTCCAATTCCAGTTCTAGAGAGAGAAAGTGTTCAGTTTATTACCCAACTCACTGGGCAACAACCCATAGCAGCTTCATTCCCAGACCACACAGCATTGGGCCCAGGTTCTCAGACCAGTTGTTCGTCATGTTTGCTTTTGTTCACTCGACAAAGAAAAGATCAGAGTCAGCAGCGAGGGGGAAGGTGGGGAGTGGGAACTGGGGAGAAGGTTCAATAAACTACTAGTTACAAACATGACATTGGTGCTAATGATCATTCTGCTGACGCTTACCGATCATGTGCTTGTTAACATTAACAGTGCTCCAGTCCTCACATAAAAACACACTCAAGTTTTCAGATTAAGTCTTGGTTAAAGGTAGCGTCTTTTTATTGATTGATTTTAGAGGGGGGGCGGGCGGTAGAGATAAACATCGATTTGCTGTTCTACTTATGTACCCATTGGTCGCTTCTTGTATGTGCCCTGACTGGGGATCAAACCCACAACCTTGGCGTAATGAAGACAACGCTCTAACCAACTGGGCTGCCCGGCCAGGGCCAAGCTAAATGTTAATGCCGCACTGAAATGTGTGAACAGCGACTAATTCCAGCAAAGACTTGTCAGCCAGGTACCTCCAGTGGCTGCTTCCCCCTGAAATCTCCAGTTCACCCCAGGATTCAGGCTGTAATACCTTCACCCCCATCTCTCACCACAACCTGGGGACGTGGCTGGACTCGCTTCCCCCACAAGTGCTACCATTCAGTCTGTCATGCTGTGACGCTCTGAGTGCCTCCACAGTCACCTTCTCACATTCAGCGTGCCCTCTATGGCTGTCACCTCCATAGCCCCCTCCGGTCAGACCTGTGCCTCCTGTCCAGGCAAGTGTGGGCTTCCCGACGGTTTCTCTGCTCATCACACCTGCCAGGGCTATGCTCCTGCAGTGAAACTCTGATGGCATTTCCCCTAGTGCTACGTTCTTCAATAATGCGGAAGTTTCCCTCTGAGAGCTGTACCCAAGCTTCTTAGCCATGAATTCGGAGGCAGCCATAGCTATGTTCGATACAGGTGATCGCATCTTCCAAACCGCCTCCATGCTGCAGCCAATCAGCCTCCCACAGAGCCTGCTCTCACCTGTCAGGCCCTAAACTACTGGTTTCATTCTCGCGGTGCCTCCACAGGGAATCCCCTCCTCTCTGCCCTGCACACGGGCAGCGTGCCCAGCCCCCGCGCCTCCTGGTCCTGAAGAGACCCCTGTCCCTCTGACTCCTCTGCACTTGGTATAATTTGCCTTTTTATTAATATGAAAGCATATTGTGCTGTCACTGGTCTGTCTGTTGTCTTTCCTGTGCTTGTTTAAACGTCCTCTGTGTATTTTTCTCCAAGACAGGGACGACATACCTCATTGCACACTAAACAGCATGTACCCTGCACAGAAATAAGGAACTGGGAGAACATTTCACTCAAGAAAATTCTAAAAAGCTAACTTTATATCCTAAGGAGCTCTAAAACGCTCTCCTCTGTGGCTCGCTGTGCAACACCGTGGGAGTAACCACGTGTGGCTGTGTAATTAACATTTACACTTTAGCTCCTCACTCTCACCAGCCAGGTTTCCAGGGATCAGGAGCACGTAACTGGGCCTATCATTTGGACAGCATGTTTTTTAAATATATATTTTATTGATTTTTTACAGAGAGGAAGGGAGAGAGGATAGAGAGTTAGAAACATCGATGAGAGAGAAACATCAATCAGCTGCCTCCTGCACACCTCCTACTGGGGATGTGCCCTTGACTGGAATCGAACCTGGGACCCTTCAGTCCGCAGGCTGACGCTCTATCCACTGAGCTAACCGATTAGGGCCACCATTTCTTTCTTCTTTTCAGTTGGGTCAAGTTTCTAAGCTTTCTAAATCTCCGTTTTCTGGCTAATGAAAAGAAAATAGGATTCCACCAAATCTCCTATCTACCTACTCCAGGACTTCTGTGAGGATCAAATGAGATGAGGCACGGGAAAATGCTCCACAGATATTTGGAAGTGTAAAAAGATTCCATCTGTGTTCCTGGAACTCCAAGGAGGCTAGTCGCTAGGGAGAGGAAGCTGGGCGTTGCTACCTGACATCATTACTTGGCGGCCAAGCCAAGTTTCCAGGCTGGGCTGGGCTATGGGCTGCATTTTGCGCCATGGGGTCTTGGCAGCGTTGGCTGCGATTTGGTGGGGTATCACTCTGGGGTGGTGGTGGGGCCTGTGTCCCACTTGGGGGAAGCCAACTGTTGCTTTCTGGGCGCCAGGTCCATGGTGTCACTTCTCTGTGCACATCACGGCAGCACCTGCATTGAGCATCTGCCCCTTGGTGGTCAGTGTGAGTAATAGTGACTGGTCAGAAGGTGGGAAGGACACTTAGCATATTAGCCTTTCATATAGATAGACTAGAGGCCCGGTGCATGAATTTGTGCATAGGTGGGGTCCCTCAGCCTGGATGGCGATGGAAGTCCATGGGGGGGGGGTGCCCGCTGGCCAGGGGCAGGGACCCCTGGAAAGTTGGCCTGCCAGCCCCCCAATCATGGCCTATCAGGGGGCCAGCCGGCAGGGGGCAGCATAGGAAGTTGGCTGTGGGAGTGCACTGACCACCAGGGGGCAGCTCCTGCATTAAGCGTCTGGCCCCTGGTGGTCAGTGCATGTCATAGCAACTGGTCAACCAGTCATTCTGGTCATTCGGTTGTAACGGTCACTTAAGCTTTTATATATATAGATTTCTATCACCAGAAAGAGATCTAGCGGAGAAGACCTTTTATTTTCACAAAAATCCTTTGGGTGTGGACTTATGTCCCAGTGGGAAACTAATCCTACAGGTAAGAGGCATTAGGTAAGTTCTTCCATGGGGAGTGATGGAACCTAGTTTGAAAGGCACCTCCAGTATTTCTAAGCCTGGGGTCTGACTGCTCAGCACTAAGCCTCATCCTTCCTGTCCTGCTCAGTCTAACCACACGCTTCCACACTGACCACAGGCTGCTCGCCCATCCCAGACCCTGAACCAGCCCAGGCTGGCCGGGTGTTGGCCACTGTCCACCCACGATCAGGTGACATTTAATAATGTTCCACTAAATGGCTAGCCCACCCTACTGTCAAAAGCTCTGAAGTCAGCAGGGCCCCAAGAGGACTATGGCCTTGCACTTGACTACCAGGGACATGTCCGGTCTGAACTCTGTCCTTCATTCCTTTACATCTAGATTCCTCCCCTGGAATGGGCACAGCAAGGCTCTGCAGGCCTGATGAGATGTGGCGCCTTCTGCAGCTGTGCTCCAGCTCCCCCACCCCCAGGACCCCAGCCTCGGAGCCTGCCAGCTCCCTGGATAAACAGCACAAGGAGAGAGGGCTTGAGCTCAGGTCATGTGACCTTGCACTCAGGTTTCTACCTCTTACTTTCCCCCAAACCACCTACATAACCTTGGCAGGTAAAGCCAACCTATATATTTTGGATATTTAACCCTAGCACAAACAGACCAACTCAAACAGGCCTTAACTTGGCCTCTCCCCTCAAGTCTCTTAAAACTAGTGATTAGCACATTATGCTCTTGATCTATTTGTATCCCTTCCTTTACCTCAAGCCTATTAGTACATTGTCCATGCTCTGTGTTTTATCACCAGAGCAATGTCCTTGGATTCCTGTGGAGGAAGTCTGATTTGAATCAAGAAAATGTGTATTAAAACAAACTGCATGTAAGAGATGCAAGAAGTACGCTAGCACAGTGCAGTTGGTGCGATGATTCTATGTAAAACATGAAGACACTTCTGTGTCCAGCAGTGTTGGGAGGAGACTTGTACAACTGAATAGGCTCCTGAGGCCATTGGCTGTTGGCTGTTGGTGAAGGACCAATAGAAACACAGATTTCAAATAAACACATTATGTCAACTCAAACTTAAATCTACACCAATAAAAACACTCTCAGATAAGAAATATCACAATAAGATAGGGAATTAGAAAGTAAGTGATTTCTGCATCACCAGACTCAGCACTCGGATGAGAGAGGTGTGTACTCTACTTATATAAAAACCCTGGGTGTAACATCATGGCCAGAAGCACAACCAACTGGAAGGAAGTCAGTCCTGCAGGGGTCATCTTGGAAATGGCTGCGCCCTCCCATAGCTGTTTCCTGGAGGGCAAGGTTTCAGGCAGGAACCCACCCTCAGAGCAGAGCGTGGAAGTGAAATGATTTGTAATGGATCTATTATTGAAGCTACCTTTGGAAATACTATATCTATAGATCAGTGGTTCTCAACCTTGGCTGCACATTAGAATCACCTGGGAATCTTTTTAAAATCCTGATTTCTGGGCCTCATCCTCTGGAAATTCTGTTTCTTTGTTACTAATGTTGTGGCCCCACCCCATAACAAAGGAACAATTTCCGGAGGATGAGGCCCAGGAATCAGGATTTTAAAAAGATTCCCAGGTGATTCTAATGTGCAGCCAAGGTTGAGAACCACTGATATAGATAATATTAAAAATATATTTAAATGTGCAATTCTTTGTCCAAAAAATGAGCATGTTCAAAAATTAAATGAAGAAAATTTGGATATACTCGATGTAGATTTTCACACATATTTGAGTGATGATTCCGTTGATTCCACAGATGATGCTGAAAAAGAAAATTTTTCATTCGAATTTCTTAATAGTAAGACAGAGAAAGACAGCATTTCCCGGGCTTACACCATCATCAATGCATTGAGTATTGGGGTTTACATACTAGCACAGCAAAGTAAAGTGTTCTCCCCTCTGGGAAATATGAAGTTACCATTGGACAGAAGAGGAGCCAAGTTTCAAATACAAATTCACCAGACAAACGTTTTTTCTCCTCTGCTAGTCTAGAAGCATCACAAATAAGGCTCTGCAAAGTGTGTGTGTGTGTTTTCTTCATTCTACCCTCAGTTCCCTATCATTAATTAGCTTCATTTTTTTCTTTTAAAAATATATATTGTTATTGATGTCAGAGAGGGAGAGAGAGAGATGGAAACATCAATGTTGAGAGAGAGTCATTGCTCCGCTGCCTCCTGCATGTCCCCTACTAGGCATGGAGCCCACAACATGGGAATGTGCCCTTGACCGGGATGGGACCCCAGACCCTTGAGTCTGCAGGCCGACCCTCTCTCCTCCGAGTCAAACCTGCTAGGGCAATTCGTTTTTAAAGAATGTGAAATGCATATGTTGGAACTAAATGTGAACAAATCAATTATATACTTTTAAGTGCCCATATCTTGATCTCAACACTTACTTCTCTGCATAAAATGCAAGCACTCCCAAGTTTGTTTGTTTTTTTTAGTGTCTTGTCTCTGAGAGACAATGGAAGGACCCAACTGAAAAAAACCTCCAAGCATCAGTCGGTCCCTCAATGCTTGAGCGATGACCCAGGAACCAAGAGGTCACATGTTCCACTCTGGGACATGGCACGTGCAGGGGTTGGGGGCTCCACCCCCAGGAGGAGGTGTGCAGGAGGTAGCCAATAGATGATTCTCTGTTGTCAATGTTTCTGGCTCTTTCCCTCTCCCTTTCACTCTCTGTAAAACCCACAGAAGAGACTTTTTAGAAAAGAAAAAGGAAGGAAACCCACGTGCAATCCCGCTGTGCTCCTGCAGTTCGTCAGCAGGTCCTCAGAAAAATGGGTGCTGGACCAGCTCCCCGGGGCCGCTGCAGCTTCCGCCCTGCCCGTCTCAGGTCTCAGGGATACTGGCAGGATTTCCAGTCCTCCTGCACTTTTATACTGGTTGGAGGGGAATTCCCGAGTAGGCGGAGCCTATCAAATTAGCATAATCTTGGGGAGGGACACAGGGCTTTAAGGAGTTGCTTTTCTGGGTCCTTTAGCTTTTTCAGGGGTTTACACATGACATGGACCCATTTTCTGACTCTTTGGAAGATGTACCTCCCTTAAGGAAAGCCAACATGTGTGGATTCGCCTGCTGTTTCCACAGACTGCTCAGTGAATAACGTGAAGACAATGGGAAATCTGAGGGGAAAACTCAAAGGTATGCCTATACAATCATTCAAGAGAGAAACTAACTACACATAAACAGAGCAAGGCGAGCACCCACTGAGCCCTCCGATTGGCTCCAGGGGTCAGAGCAGGTTCATTCCTGGGGATCGGGCTGTCATCTAATTCCTTCTTCTCTAATCAAAGTGATGGAGCCAGTGTGGAGACTGTGAAGTTCTTTGGGGCAGTAGTCACAAAGCTAATGAAACGGAGTCCTTGTAGGGTGAAGGGAAGGGCCCTCAAGAACTCTGGAGGGTGGAGGGCGGATCTGAGTCAGGCCCGACTGCTGATGTGCAGGTGATAAAAGATAGAAATCGCAGGGTGGGGGGCTCAGCCAGGGTGGAAAAGTACTGAACATAGCTTGTAACTTGAATCAGACATAGGGGAAGACCAGACTTGAAAAACAAGTCCAGATAAGGGTGACATCTGGGAATGAAGGAAGTTGAGCAAAGCCTGTCAGGGAGAAGAATAGCTTTAGCAAAACAGCAGGAATTCTGCCAGAGTGGCATCTGGGGAAAGAAGGAAGCTGGGCAAAGCCTGAAAAACAGCAGGAATTCCGCCTGGCCCTCACCCGGGGGGTGGGCGGGCTGTTAGTTCAGTAGCCAAACAATAGGAATAGGACAGATCAGCCAAGGTCGGGAGGGGTGATAAAAGGAGGGACTGCCCCTCCGCCCTTCGCCCTTCCCCCGGCGATTGCCTGCTGCTGTGTCAGCTACGTCAGGGGCCCAGATTCGAATCTGTAATCAATAAATGCTTGCTTGCTCTAACTAATTATGAGTCGGTGGTCTGTCTCTGGGGAACTCGCTCCGTAACAAAGAGCACAAGGTCATTCAGCCATTCATTCCAGAAGAACTGATGGAGGCCTCGCTCAGACCCTGCTCCGCGGGGCCCCACAGACACAGGGACTAGACCTGCCCTCGGCAGGGCTAAGCTGTTTGGCTGCAGACAGATGGGTTTCTCTCGCTAGGCTCCCACTCTTCACCCTGTTCAGAAGGGGGCCCTCACCCTGGCCCTCAACTTCTTCAACTCGAGCTTCCTGTCTTCCAGTTACCTGACCTGAGTATGCAAATTAATTTCACCTCCCTCCGCTCCAGTTTCCTCCTCCAGAAAATGGATTAATGTAACCTACAAGGTGACCCTGCTCCCACCACACAGGAAGCCCTCAAGGGGCTCTTGGCACCTGGGTCCCCCCCAGGGGAGGGGCCAAACCCCACCCCTAACCCTCGCACGCCTGGCCCTGCCTAGACGCGGCTAGACCTTACAGAAAGCAGCTGCCAGGCCTGCTCAGAACCATTCCGCTGGAGGCAGAACAGGGAGAAGGTCTCACGTCCAAGAGCGAGCATATCCGAAGCCTCACCCGCTTGGAGACAGCCGGGAGCCTGGCAGAAGGGGAAAGCGAGGTCAGAGGAGCTCCAAGGACTGTCCGCAGCCCACCAGGCCTGGGCCACCCATCACACACCCTTGTGAGCAGGTGGCGGCCCCACACCCGAAGGCAGGGGACCTCGCTGGTGCCTGAGAGCGTGGCCTGTGGTGCAGCGGCCCTGACCCGGCACCTGCTCGCCCAGGCCACCGGCCTCCGTAGTCCTGGGCATCCACATCTCCGAAAGGGGCCCGGGAACAGCGCCTGCGTTCTTCTTGCAGGGCCCACAGGCAGGCATGGCGGGGCCCTCAAACTCACCCAGGCTGGTGGCCCAGGTGGGCTTCCTCTCCCCCGGCCCTCAACCAGATGGTGTCATTCCATCCCCCAAACCCACCAAGCCTCCCAGAGAAGCTGGTCCTGGTCTGGATGCCCAGGATCCCACCTCCAGTCCCCAAGCCCTCACGGTGGGCCCATACTCACCCGTGGGAAACCCGGGTTCTTGCATCCTGGATGCTGCTGGGCCCTCTGCGCTTGATGCTCTGGCAATCAACCCTGCGAGTGTCGCCTTAAATACCTCGTAGGCACTTGCCACCCACCGGTCCCACCCTAAGGGGCTGGAGGCAGCCCTGCCCTCAGGCCCTGCCCCTTGTGCAGGTGTGTGTGTGCCTAGTTGAGCAAATGTGTGTGTGTGGGGGGGGGCGGGGAGGCGCAATCATTGATTAGTCCTTTGATGGAGCGGCTGCCGCACCCGGTGCCTGTCCTAGGGGCTGGGAGGCCTCAGTGGCCAGACAGCCCTGGCCCTGCCTGCCCTCAACAGGACTCGGGTAGTGTGCTGTTCCCGAGGGGGCTTTTATTAGAACCCATGTGAGTGAGGATGACCTGCGTGATGGAACGCCAAAGGACACCGCCCTGTGAGATCTCCTTGCTAACTCCAGCTCGCCCTCTGAACTGCCTCTTCCCGTGTCAGGGTGGCTTCTCCCCTAACTGGACATGATTTCTGCTTCCTGGGGGCACGTTGGTCTCCAGGACAGTTGATGGCCCTGTTGTCCACAAGGGATAACCCAACCAATTCCTTGGTTTATAAATTATGACTGGAGGCCCCCTTCTCCATGATATCTAAAAGAAAAACAGGGTGTGTAACAAACCAACACACACACACACACACACACACACACACACACACACACATATTAGGTGTCACATGGGGCGGATTGGATGGGCAAAGCTGAGGGGAGGGGCCAGGCTTGGGGTTGGGGGAGGGGATGGGGAACTGGGTATTTCATGCCTTGGCGTGGGGGCTGGTTTCTGAGACAGACTTGGTGATATCTGTCCAGGTCCCTCAGCCAAAGACCATGAGTAGGACACCAGTAGTTGAGCAAATGTGGGCTTCTTTACTTTTTAAGAATTTTTTAAAGAAACTTTGTTATTTTTTGATGAGAGAGAGAGAGAGAGAGAGAAACAATGATGTGAGAGAAACATGGATTGGTTGCCTCCCACAAGCACCCTGACCAGAGCCAGGATAGAACCTGCAACCACGTATGTGCCCTTGACCAGCATTCCCTTGACCCAGAATAGAGCCCTCAGCTTTCCCATGCATGACACGACCTACTTGTGCAGAATAAGAGGGATGGACGGCAACCCCGGGGAAGACCTCACAATTGTTCTCCAAAAAAAATGACCATCATCATCTTAGTCTTACACTTTATCACCCTGGCAACAGAAGAACTCATTCCTTTTAAAAGACATGAAAACAACTGGGTTTACTGAGTAAAAGATGTCCTGCCGTAACCGGTTTGGCTCAGTGGATAGAGCGTCGGCCTGTGGACTTAAGGGTCCCAGGTTCGATTCCGGTCAAGGGCATGTACCTTGATTGCAGGCACATCTCCAGTACGGGGTGTGCAGGAGGCAGCTGATCGATGTTTCTCTCTCACTGATGTTTCTAACTCTCTATCCCTCTCCCTTCCTCTCTGTAAAAAATCAATATAATATATATATTTTTAAAAGTGTCCTTAATGTCTCTGACTTTTTCTTCTCAGGTGGAACTTATGTAGAACAGACTTCCTCCTCCTGTCTACTTGGAGGGGGACCCCTACTGCTAATATACAAAACTATACACATTTGATTCACATTAAACAAAGGCTCACTTATATGGACCTTTATGCCTTGGGACCCAAGGTCCAAAAAACATAGAGAAATGTTTTCTCTAAAGGTCACTGCAATGGGAAATGTCTGACTGTTACTGGGTGTACTAGTTATTGCCTTGCATTATCCAATGATTATAATATAAATTGTTCTAATTACTCAGCTATCTCTTATAGAAATGGACATACCAAGCTGCCGGCTGGCTGGTTTCTTATATGTGGTTTAACTGTTTATTCTTATATCCCTGCTAACAGCACCGGAGGACCGTAAGTGCATAAAGACTGATGGAGGCATTGAGGAGCTCCTACTGTTCAACTCTGAGGAATTTATATACCAAAACAACCTGGTTACAATGGATTTTTAAAATATATGTTTTTATTGATTTCAGAGAGGAAGGGAGAGGGAGAAAGCTAGAAACATCAATGATGAGAGATGTGCTGCCTCCTGCATGCCCCACATTGGGGATCCGGGTATGTGCCCTCATGTGGAATAAAATTGTGAGCTCCTGGTTCATAGGTCGATACTCAACTGTTAGGGGCAGAAATAGAATACTGGGGACTAGTTATTAGTTATAAGAAATAAAGCAAGAAATATTAATCATATTAATATTAATCTGCTAACTGTGATTGTTTTTGTGTTGATTAAAGAAAGCACCAAGATTGTTTTATTCTGATTAAAGAAAGCACATTCTAACCTGGCTGGGAGGCATAGCCTACCCCACCCCCCAGATGCCCAAACAGTGGAGTCCCGCCCCAGCCTGCAGAGCCTACGTCCTCATGCCTGTGACCTCTACTTCCTCATGTAATCCTTGTCCTTCTGTATAAACAGCTTGCTTATGGGGGCTACAGAGCAGGTTTTTATGGATGGCCAGCTGCCCTCGCACACCGCCAGCAGTATTGGAATAAGCGCTCATAAGTGATTCAACCCTGTCTCTACTTGATTGGCTCAAGTAGTGACAGGCAGCCTGGAAGCATTGATTGACCGGTTACCATACCATCCTTCACACAGAGTCTCGCTGAGACTTCCTTCTTGTTTGGCTGTTTGTTTGTTTGTTGTGAATCCTCACCGGAGGATATTTTTCCATTGATCTTTTAGAGAGAATGGAAGAGAGAGGGAAAGACAGAAACATCGATCTGAGAGAAACACATCAATTGGTTGCCTCTTGCACATGCCCCAACCAGGGCCGGTGGGGAACCTAGGTATGTGCCCTTGACCGGAATCAAACCCAGGACCCTTTGGTCCCCAGGCCAATGCTCTTTTCACTGAGATTAGGCCGAGACTCCTTTCTCAATTAGCATAGTCATTCTATGTCTTTATCATGAAAATCAGCCAATCTCGTTTCAGGTCCCTTACAGGCTAATTTTTGGCCAAGTAAGAACCAGCTGAGTGCATACTTTAGGATTATGAATTGTTATATGAAGTCCTGAGGTCCCAGGAAAACTCGGCGTATTGTTCGTGGATTCCAAAGAAATCACCGGGAGGACTGCCTGTGAAAGACATGGGTTTACCAGGACTGAGTTGCACACCAGCTTCCACACCACCGGTGAGGTTGAACTGCTAAATCCCATCTGGCCTGCGGACAGGCCTCATCATCACTGCTATTGTTTTGGGGCCACCCAGACTTTCCCAGCCCAAGGTTTTATAGAGGGCAGAAAACAGCAACGCGGGACATGCAGGGGAGGGTGTGTTTCTGAACAAGCTGTGTGAGTCAGAACTGCTACCTGTTTTCTTGGCTGAGGAGCTGGGTAGGCTCCCAAGCTCTCAAAGGCTGCTTACTGATGGCCTTGTTCATGTTACCACGGGGTGGGAGAGGGAGCTGGAGATTGGGAAGGAGTCCATGTTCCTATTTACCATACATGTATGTTAAGGCAAATCATGAACCAAAGGTCATCATTATAGGAGGTGTTTTTTATTTTTTTCTTAATTTCTCACCTGAGGATATTTTTTCCATTGCTTTTTCAGAGACATTGGGGGGGGGGGGGCGAGGGAGGGGCAAGGGCGGGGTGGCACGGGGTGCAGAGACAGAGAAACATCCATGTGAGAACATATTGACTGGTTGCCTTCTTTTCCTAGATACAGTATACCTTTCTAACTGGAGAAATTTTCCTTCAGCAATTTCATATTTCCCAACCCTGTGATAGTTCAATAGTTGTTTTGCTTACAGCTTCATAATAGAGGTTCCATCTACAGTTTGTCAGCTGTAATTTTCAAAATGCACACTGGATGGCAGCAGAGAAAACTTTTCCCCGTGACCTTCACTGAGGTGTTATTCCCAAGATGGCCACGAGATGGCAGCAGAAAATGTTTTCTTTTCTACTTAGGTCCACTAAGGTGTTATTCCCAATATGCACACAAGATGGCAGCCAATCAATGATTCTCTCTTATCATTGACGTTTCTCTCCCTTCCTCTCTGAGATCAATAAAAATATAGATTTAAAAATAATTATAAAATTTTAAAAAATGAGAATCCAGACCTGGAATTAAACTCACTTTGAAATAATTTCTTTTTTAAGCCTCTCATATGCCTCATCTTACCTACTGCTTTCCTTTTCCAAATGAGACAGAAACATTATTTCCATTTTACAGACATTTAAACTGAAGACTGATTCTAACAGAGCTCAAAGTCCAGCACTGAGGCCTAAATGGGCCAAGACAGAACAAAAGAGTGAGCACACACAGTATCCTGGACAAGTATAGTAACACAATAGTCCTTGCAGCTTTGGGTGGAATCTTGGTCATTCAATTTGAAGAGAAACTGCACATAACCTAATGGTCCAGCTTGCCATGCACTCCACCAAGCTGGTGTTTGTGGTGGGACTTGGGCAGGCAGCTAGGAATGAGGACAGGTGGAGAGGGAGGAGATGGCCTGGCCCTTCACAGATGCAGAGTGTCTTTGTAGATAATCATATCATTGCCACAAATAAGTTTTTTTCTTTGATTCCAACCATATGCCCTGTGTTTATTTTTCTTGTCCACTGCACTAGCTAAGACCTCCAGTACAGTGGTGCATGAAAGCAGTGACAGTGAGCATCTTCATCTTGCTTCTGGCCTGAAAGAGGATGCTTGCGACATTCAATGTGGAGTATGCTACTTAGTGTAGGTTTTGCATAGATGCCTTTATAAGACTGTGGAAGTTTCCAACTTTGCTGGGGGTTTCATTAGAAGGGCTGTCAATTTTGCCAAGTGGCTTTTATTTATATAATGGATTTTTGTTTCTATTCTGTTAATAAAGTAAATTATGCAATTCACTTTCCCGTGAAATTCATCTTGCATTCCTAGTATCAATCCAACAGGTCTTGATATATTGTTATTTCTATCTAGCAATGGCTGGATACTGTGCCTCGCATTTTTGCATTATATATTAATGAGTAAGATGGGCCTACATGTTTTCTTTTTACACTCCAGGGTGTCCTTGCCCTCTCCAGGTGCTATCCAGGCTAATAGTGAACTAATTTGGGTGTCAAGGTTTTGCTAGCCTCACATGATCAGTTGGAGAGATTCCCTCTTCCCACTCTTTGAAAGCTTTTCTTGAATGTTTAGCAGCTGTCACCCGGAAAGCCATCTCAGCTTGATTTTTTGTTTTGTTTTGGGATGATTTCTAACTGCTGATCAATGTCTTTTAGCGGTCCCAGACTACCCTGAATTTCCGACTTCTCCTTAAGTAGGTTGGATCTGAAACTCTTTACTCCTCCCTATGCCAAAGATCTCCCCCTTCCTCACCAGTGGGTCTCAGGGTGACGGCGACAGCACTAAAACTTTCTTCTATTTTACTCTGAACTCAGAATCTGGGTTCCCTGTGTAGGGTCCTCTTTTGAGATAAAGTCAGGGAGCTTGTTGGTTGTCTCTCCCCTCCATCTGTCCTTCTCAAGTGGCCCTGAAGAAGGCTGGGTCAGGCTGCAAACCTGCCATTTTCCCAGAGGTTGCTGGAGTCCACTGAGATTGTCTCATGTCCATTGGATAGTTATGGCCCTCCTGGAAAAGTTGTTCATCTAGAGCCGCCATCATTATCTTCTTCCACAGAGAGGGTCCACAGAGTTCCTCACGGATAATGTCATCATGCCTGCCAAATTATAACAATCCTTTATTACAGATGTCTGCCGTGCAGCTAAGCCTGCAATGCAGGTATTAGTTCCATCTTATTGCAAGTTCATAAATGAGGTCCACTGTGATCATGATTGCTACAATTACTATCAATCATGTTTGTATTTCTATTTCTATTTCTATTGGTAATGTGAATAACAGAAGTCTACAGTAATAGGAAGAACAGACCTCCCTTACTTGCCATGAATTCAGTTAAGGCTTTTCTCCTATACATATCTTTGTTACAAATTACAAACCTAAAACATAAACATAGAATGCAGGCTTATAAGACCGAGCACCTAGCAATTGTGAGAAAATATTCTTATACCCTTTTACTTCTCTAGTGAAGGGGTATTCAGTTAACCTGGATTTCAGATTCCTCTTCGCAGCCTAGAATTCACTCTAAGTAAATAGCAAACGCACCCATTCTGCAGGTAGCACCACCACCTTCTTGGTCTCAGGGATCAAGAGCAAACGGAACAAGAGCAGCTGGCCTTAGAAACATCTGGATGCTTGTCGGGCTAGGAATGTGGCATCTTCTTCCATAGAAGACTAACAAAGATTACAGATATCCAAATAGAAGCAAGGTGGTCTTTGAAGGACCAGTGTAGTTCTACTAAACTGAAAGGCTGGCATATTGATTGGACAGTCAGTATCTGCCAGTGCAAACACATGACTGCTGGCTCCCCATGGATGCTGGTACAGGGATTCAGTGATTACCAAGCAGGTGTGGTCATGGAACTGGAGAACGGTGTTAGGAAATAAAGAATATAGAACAGAACCTTTAGAATAAATACAGACCCATGTATTTAAAAATGCGTTAAAATGTGCCAGTCTTGGATGGGATAGTCCTTGAAGGTGGTTAATCATGAAATGAAAGTAAAAATTGCTACTGACTCAGGCTCTGTTAGTAGCAATTCTTTTTAAAATTACCATTATCATAACTTGTATCATCCCCAGCATTTTCCCAAGAAGGCTGTCCACTCCTTGTATCGTGTTCCAGCAGGAGAGAGGGAGAATAGAGAGGACACTGGAGTCTATAACAGGAGGAGAACCCTGTGACTTCTTTGGAATTGGAGCTGTTAATAACAGGGCTAATACTGTATCTGGAGGATACTTTTATATGACACCTAAGGCAAAGCACACGTGCTCTCCTGGGTCTCCAGCTCGCCATCTGCAGATCGTGAGACTTCTCGGCCTCCGTGCTCCTGCCAGCCAACTCCGTATAATGACTCTTTCTACATATACATACTATCGGTCCTGTTTCTCTGCAGAACCATGACTAATACAAGTACGTTAAGAAAGTTTAGAAACCACGCAATGTGCTTTTGTTGGTTTAAGAATTCACTCAAACACTTTAAATAACCATATGGTTTATTGCTCCAAGACAAAGAATTTAAACTAGGGTGTGCTACACTTGCGTGCTCCAGGTCCCTGAAAAACTTGACGTGAAAAGCCTTGGAAACTGAGAGAAAAACACCTGTGAAGGCTGTCGGCTGCACAGGAAAGAATGTATCGCAATGGCCAAACACTGACTGTGAAAGGTGGCCAGAAGACCTTGCTGTGTGCGACTTCTAGAGTCTCGGAGTGATGTTGTAAATAGGGAAGTGACCGCTGGTGCCAGAAACCAAGTGAGGAAGATGATGAGGTGCAACAGCAAAAGCATATTTCTGTAAGAACTAACAAAAAAGTTTGCAGGACATAGTTATCCAGACATATATTTGTAGAAATACACATAATAAATATTTTGCATATTGATCACGAAAGTTTGTTCACTGGAATTCAAAGACTACAATTCTGACTATCATGGGGCGGGGCGGGGGGGGGGGCGTGTGGGGGAGTGGTCAACAAAGTATGTTTAAAGGAAAGTAGACTGAGGAGTTACCTTAATGGTCAAGTTCTCATCGTGAATAATGAAGGAGACAGCACCACATGCTGGTTTGGAAACCAATACATAAGAAGACCAAGATGGTTGCACACTAATAATGGATTTTGAAGCCATGGCGATACTTGTTTTAAATATCTGGTGTGAATCCACTGACCTGGAGTATAAGTCTTCATGCCCATCTACACTGTGGGGAGGGGTGGGGTTTGTGGGAAGGACGGGGTAGCTTTAGAGAGCACTTGCCCAAACAGAACTAAAGGGTGAGAACCAAGATACTGAGCATCACAAAATGTATCTGTATTTGATGCTCCCTGGATAACGGATTTCCACACTGACTGAACTGGAATATTGCCTCCCCACAGAGTAGCACGTTAATGTCAGGGAAACATGAACAAAAGAATGAAATTCCATGGTTGGCACATACTCACTTAAAGATAAATAGGCCATTTCAGGAATTCACACTAGAATGCCTCGTGTTGTTTTACGAAAGATGTGTTTTCCTTGTATCACAGTATACAGTCCTCACCCCCGTTTTGCCAATCCTATGTGCTTAGCAAAAAATGGGCTTCACTGACAGGATCTAGAACAGGGGTGGGCAAACTTTTTGACTCGAGGGCCACAATGGGTTCTTAAACTGGACCGGAGGGCCGGAACAAAAGCATGGATGGAGTGTTTGTGTGAACTAATATAAATTCAAAGTAAACATCATTACATAAAAGGGTACGGTCTTTTTTTTTTTTTAGTTTTATTCATTTCAAACGGGCCAGATCCGGCCCGCGGGCCGTAGTTTGCCCGCGGCTGATCTAGAACCTCAGAGAACTAGACACAAACACAGACCTTAGTTAGAAATTCCTCAGAATTCTAGACATCCGTTTTCAGACAAATGAAGGTCATTTCCCATGTAGCACTGACATGCAAGGCACCATGGGGGCGTAAGACCCCACTGATCCCACCCCCTGGTGAAGGTTTCCACGTGGGCAGGCTGAGCAGTCAGAGCAGCAGGCCCTCCGTCAGAGGCATCACCCGGCAATGACATAAAGTGGCAGCTCGGGGATGAGCCGGTCCGGAAGTCCCTGAAGTCCAACAGGTCAGAGCAAACCGTCTCAGGTCTTACCTCTTCCAGACAACAATCCAGACACTCCTTTCACAGCTTTTTCCCAGCCACCTTCTAGAATGTGGCAGAGCTGGCCCCACCTGACGGCGTGTGGGGAATGAAGCCGCGGCCCACCATTTCTGTGACCAGGAAGGGTTCCCGGGTGCTTCTATTCAACGAGGAAGGAGCACGACTTTGGCACCAGGACAGAATGCTTTTCACAACGTGGCTTCTCTGAAGTTGAACAAGGTATGAAGTCGGGCGAAGCCTTTGCCACATGCCTCACGCTCATGGGGCTTCTCCCCAGTGTGGCTCTTCTGGTGCTCAGTGAGGTTTCTGCTCCTGGTGAAACTTCTCTCACACTCATCACAGGTACAGACACGGGAGCCGAGCATCCCCCTCCTGGCTCTCCATCTTCCCATGACTCTCCCAAGTCTCTCCATGCTCAGGACCCTGAACGTTTTTACCGTTTTTAAGGCTATGGACCCTCTGCTGTCTCAGGAGATGTGAATGCCGCCTAAAGGCTTTGCCGCATACGCTGCACCGGTAGGGCTTTGGCCGGTGTGGAGTCTGTGATGTTCAAGGAGGCTGCAGCTCTGGCTAGAGGTCTTCCCACAGTCATCACACTTACAGGGCTTCTCCCAGTGTGAGTTCTTTGGTGCTTGATAAGGTCTGAGCTGTGATGAAGACGCTGCCACATTCTTCACACGCATAGGGCTTCCCCCCCAGTGTGGATTCTCCTGTGCTTAGTCGGGTCTGAACTCTGAGCAAAGCTCTTTCCACATTCTTGGCAAATGTGCCACTTCCTTCCAGTGGCACTTTTCTGCTTTCTTTGTCACCTGCCCTCCAGTTCACGGGCCCTGCACAGGTAGCTCTCTGGGCAATGGCCTCACGCAGGTGGCACGGTATCAGCCCAGGCTCCTGTTCCAGATGCTCCCCAGCTAGAGGCAGGTCTCAGATCTTCGTCTGTGTTTCACCACCTGGAATCACAAGGGCCGGCAACTGTCTGTTACGCCTGCCCCAGAGGAGAGCTCTCTGCTGAGTCCCAGGGAGGCAAGAACGACAGAGGTCTCTCTGCGCCATGAATGAGGGTTAAGTACAGGGATCAGATGGAAGTCCAGAGGGAGGACAGGAGTGCTGAGGAGGATGCACACCTGGGAACGGGAGCGGGTCCATCGGAAGAAAGGGACAAACTGAGAATGGGGGGGAGGGGTGAGGAGTGCGCTGGGATGCATGCAGAGGCTCTGAGATCTAGGGATCGTCAGGCTGGGCCATGTGCCTTGGACTGGATAAAGGGCGGGGCAAAAGGCGAGCGTAAGCAAGGCAAGTGGAAGGGCTTCTGAGTGTCCATACGAATCACAGAAAGAAGGGGCTCAGAGAAGCAACTCCATCCTCGCTTTTGCCAACTCCATCCTCGCTCTCATCACATTTGCCAACAAAATAGCCACTGAAGAAGGAAATGTCACACACAGTAGAAGTTCTTCCACTTAATCCTAAGCATCTAGCACAGCGGTTCTCAACCTGTGGGTCAAGACCCCTTTGGGGGTCGAACGACCCTTTCACAGGGGTCGCCTAAGACCATCGGAAAACACATATATAATTAATTACATATTGTTTTTGTGATTATTCACTATGCTTTAATTACGTTCAATTTGTAACAATGAAATTGGGGGTCACCGAAATATGAGGAACTGTATTAAAGGGCCGCGGCGTTAGGAAGGTTGAGAATCACTGATCTAGAAAGTGAAAAGGTTTGGGAAACAAGTCCAAGTGCAGTGAAAGCAGTGACACCCTATCCAAGCCTTTCCAAGGCTTCGGGCGGCTCCAACACAGTGGGGTGGGGCTCACTTGTACTCGTACCTTTAAATACGGTGAAGTCTCCGTCTGAGGTCAAGGAGGGCAGGAACCACTGGGTAAGACATTAAAACCCAGTGGACGTAGAGATTGTTCGGAGTGTAACACCACACTTTCCACAAGAGGACACACCTTCTCTGTGCCTTCGGGCTTAAGCTCATGACACTTTAAAAAATAAAAGTAAATCACGACAAGATCTTCAGCTCGCACTGGCTGAGCTGCTCTTCTTCAACAGGAAAATCCCACTGAGGGGGCAGCGGACCAAACAGGTGGGGTTAGGAAGATTGGGGAAGCACAGACAGCCCCCCCAGCTAGGAGCAAACCGGGAGAATCCCCTTAAGTGGGCACTAAAATAAAGGCAGACAATGGTAAGCAACCTTGGGATAGATGAGAAAACGCAAACCCCCATGGACCTGGGGTGGGGGTGAAGGACCTGTGGGGAGAGACCAACAGCAGAGACAGGTGCTGGTGCTGGGGAGGAAGGGGCTCCCGCTCACCTGGGACTCTGGGGTGAGCCTGGCAGTCACCACTGTGTCTTCTGTGCAGCCCCCTCCAGGGCAGCCCAGGAACCTGCAGAGCTGAGAAGGAGAGCTGGGGATGAGATCTGTGCTCACATTCAGCCTCCCTGCCGGTGGAGTCCAAGGTCAAACACAGGTTAACACACTCCTCTCACATGTGTTCCTTTCCAAAACCCCGATCCCTCCCAGCTCCAGTCCGAGGGCCCATAGACACCTGGTGTGCTCTGTAGATACACAACACTGACAGATCCTTGGTCGGAATGATGTCATGAAAGCAAAATAATGAAAAGTTTTCCATTTACAGATAATCTCAACCTTGCTAGGGAGGGGAAATGGGATTTTCGTTATACTGTTTTAGTAGTTGTTAGGGCCTTTCTGCTTTCATTTTGAAAAACTGAGAAAAGCAAGACAGGCTCGTCCCAGAAAGGCAGAAATTGCTCAGGTTCAAGACAGAGAGAAAAGTAAAAAGATGCAGGTTTTCCTGTAGGAGGCAAACTTTAAAGGGGCACAAGACAGTTGGTTTTCACTAGAACAGCGGTCGGCAAACTCATTAGTCAACAGAGCCAAATATCAACAGTACAACAATTGAAATTTCTTTTGAGAGCCAAATTTTTTAAGCTTAAACTATATAGGTAGGCACACTGTTATTAACTTAATTAGGGTACTCCTAAGGCTTAGGAAGAGCCACACTCAAGGGGCCAAAGAGCCGCATGTGGCTCTCGAGCCGCAGTTTGCCGACCACAGCACTAGAACCTCTGTTAAACAATGAAGACTGTGCCCAGCCAGTGTTGCATAGTGGTTGAGCCTCGACTTATAAACCAGGAGGTCACAGTTTGATTCCCAGTCAGGGCACATGCCCAGGTTGTGGGCTTGATCCCCAGTGGGGGTGGGGTGATGTGCAGGAGGCAGCTGGTCAATGATTCTCTCTCATCATTGATGTTTCTATCTCTCTCTCCCTTTCTCTCTGAAATCAATAAAAATATATTTTTTAAAGAAATGAAGGCTGCAAGTTGGCAGGTGTGTCTCAGTGTTGTGTGTTGGAAACTGAAACACGTGACCATGGCACATGAGAAAACATCTTCAGAACACACAGCCATGTCCTATGGAGTGAATTTCGTGTTACTTTAATAACAGACCTAGGTTTTAGAAGACTTATATTCTTTAATTTGCAATAGTCCTACAGTCTGTGGGAGATTCTGACTGGCTTCATAGATTCTGTTCACTGAGACTGTAATGATGTGTTTGCATGACATCTTCCCCACTAGAATGTAAGCTCCATTGCAGCTCTGATTCAGCCTCAGTGACAGCTCTTCCCCCAGCACCAGCAGCACTGGCCAGCGCACAGGACAAGCCTCCCTCTGCCGGGTAAGGCCTGGGATCCCACGGATTCATGCTTGAGCAGAGCCTTCATCGACTGGAATTTGCAGGATGGTGTCAACACTGCCCTCTTGCAACAGAGCAGCTCTTGACCCTGGTCACCACCTGGAACCTAGAATTTATTTTCACTTATTCATCAAACACTTCTACAGCACTTTCTATGTTCCTGACACTGTTTCCAAGAGCATTAAAACTATTAACTCCTTCAACACTCTGTGGGAATTGGGGCTGTTCTCAGAGACTACTGTCTTGTCTTCTCTGAAAAAATGAGGATAATTCCCAGCTTACAGGGCTTGGGGACAATAATTAGGTCATGGCAGCTGCTGCAGGAGAGCTCACTGCCATTATCGTCCTTGTGTGTTTCCTCTTGCACGTTTTCCCAGTCCATGAACAATTCTGAATTATTCCAATTAGGTTATAGCCATGTAGGTTATAACTCTACCATTAACCTTCCCAGTTTTCTCACATCTTTGGCTTGGAACCATTGAGAAAATAAATCTTCTCATGTCCTGAATATTTTCAAGCTGAATCTGGTGTCTTGGATATAAATCAAGGAAAACATCCATGTCTGCTGTTGCGGACCACTCAGAAATTTTTCAGAACATCTATGTCATCACCAGAGACATGGAAACTACAAACTGAAAACACATTGGATTGCCACAGCGATCCTCACTCCTCTGTTTAGTGATGCTGTAGCCCAATATTTAGAGATTGTCTTGAATGGACTCTGGAATAGAACTTGGTGTTTGTTTTCTCTTAATGATTGTCTTTTATTTTCCTAGCCGTCTTCCTCAGTAACCGTCTGATGGCTGACGCCCTAAGCACACCTGCTACTGCTCAGTCTTAACAGAGGCTTTCCATGATCCTTAATGAACGGGGGCAAGTAAACAAAACTATGCTGGCATTCTTCGAAAACAGAGGAATGTCTCGTACTTTCAAAAACAAGAGGAAGACTGACAAAGATTCTTTTAAAATTATCCCATTATTAAGTATTGGGGGATCATGTGGTTAATGACGTTATACTAACTTGTACAACTTCACAGTACAACATAGCACACTCCAGTTTGTGCTCAACACCCACAGGATAGCATCCTTGTGTTTGAACTCCTTTGCCATCGTATCCTCACTCATGCTTTTTCCCCTCAGGTGACCGCCACGGAAAAAGTCTGCAGGTAGGAGATCTTCAAGGTGAATGAGGAGGCGAACGGCCCAATCTCTGCCCATCGTGATGGGTTCGTTACCCACTCTCCTTCACAAACATCCCGAATGGTCCGTTGGAGCGCAGCCGTCCAGTTTCCGGTTGGATAGTGACATCATGCAAAGTCACCGGTAAGCCGGGCCACGACTTTGCTTCCTCTGTCAGCAGGTCATAGGGAGCCTTCCATGCGCCCACAGGTCTAGGCTGAAAGAGGGCTTGGCTGTCTGGCAGGAGGGCCGGCTCTCATCTCACAGCTCTGATCCTCCGAGATCCCGTCATGTGTGAACTATTTTAACTTCATGTAGTCCTCCGTGAGTGACATCTCACCCAGGTCACAATGGTTGCATGGGGACTTAGTGGCCCATGATTGAGCGTTACTTTTTTGAAACCCAGGAACTCTTTTTGGATAAGTCATAGTCTATCCTCAGCGTGAGGACAGCCCTTTACCCTCACTATCTGCCCCTCAAGGCGAGCTGAGGCCCAAGGAGGGGGCAGAAGCCACCAGTGCTGCCAGGTGCGCTTCAGCCAGAGACTAGAGATCCCTGGCCCCTCCAGTCCCCTAGGGAGCCTGGGTCCCTATGGGGCTTGTCCTCTAGGGTAGCTTCTTCACGTTCTCGAATGTTCTGAGAGAGGCCTCGGGGCCAAGGGTGCTGGGGCCAGTGCCTGGCTAGGACTTTCGGAGAGAGAGGCCAGGGAGTGGTGTCAGGGCAGAGCCGCCTAAGACTCTGAGAGAGAGGCCCAGGGCCCAGGGCCATTGCTTCAGGCTGTGCCCGTCCTCTCCCTGAGCGAGGCGCAGCCCTTTGGCTTGGCTATGTGGGGCCAGGAGAGGCTCTCTGTGCTGGAGTTTCAGTTCAGAGGCTCTGATGCTGGGCAGGACTCTGAGGCTCGCATCGTCTCTGACCATGTCACGCTGACACGGACAAGTCACCGGCATTGTTCTTTTTCTTCTTTGAATGCCAATTGTCTGTACTTCCTTTCAGTTTCACCATAATCTTTGCCTCTCGGTACGTATCAACACAGCAGATTTCTTTTTAAAACCTAGTATTGAAGATTGAGTATCTTTCCCCATTCTACCCTTACATCACTCTCCCAAGGACAAATAGGAAAACTCCAGGTATCTGAGGCCCGGACACACCTCCATGACCCGCCGGCTGCCTCGGAGCTGGGGACTCCGTGCTTCCTGCCGTCAGCAGATCCAGCCCCAGAAACAGACCAGTTTACAATCATCTCTGAAAACTGCCACGAATGGG
The DNA here is from genome assembly GCF_014108235.1 of Myotis myotis. Taxonomy (NCBI): domain Eukaryota; kingdom Metazoa; phylum Chordata; class Mammalia; order Chiroptera; family Vespertilionidae; genus Myotis; species Myotis myotis. The sequence continues at coordinate 469,183 of NW_023416364.1, forward strand.
CGGCCTGTTCTAAGCCGGGTCACCCAGGAAGGACGGGGGTAAGAGGGACATTTTGCTCCAGAAACAGAATGTCCAAAAAGGCCCAGCCCATTATTTTCCCCAGAAACGTTTGGAGGAGAGTAAAATCCCAACATGAGCTTCGAAGGCCTCTGTGCCCAGGGGATGGCGTTGCCTGCTGAGGAGGGGCAGCAGGGGACACGGGCTGTTTGCCCTCTGGCCTGAGGTTGGAAAGTGGGCTGAAGCCTGGCGTGCACTGGATTCTCTAAGACAGTGATGGCGAACCTATGACACGCGAACTCATTTTTTTGGTTGATTATTCTTTGTTAAATGGCATTTAAATATATAAAATAAATATCAGAAATATAAATCTTTGTTTTACTATGGTTGCAAATATCAAAAAATTTCTATATGTGACACGGCACCAGAGTTAAGTTAGGGTTTTTCAAAATGCTGACACGCCGAGCTCAAAAGCTCAAAAGGTTCGCCATCACTGACCTAATACATAGAAACAAACACAGGGAAGCAGCCAAAATGCAGGGACAAAGAAACAAGTCACAAATAAAAGAACAAGTGAAATCTCCAGAAAAAGAACTAAATGAAATGGAAACAAGAAAACTACTAGATACATATTTCAAAAAAAATGGTTATAAGGATGCTCAAGGAACGACCCTTTCACAGGGGTCGCCTAAGACCATCGGAAAACACATATATAATTACATATTGTTTTTGTGATTAATCACTATGCTTTAATTATGTTCAATTTGTAACAATGAAAATACATCCTGCATGTCAGATATTTTCATGACGATTCATCACAGTAGCAAAATTACAGTGATGAAGTAGCAACGAAAATAATGTTATGGCTGGGGGTCACCAAACATGAGGAACTGTATTAAAGGGTCGCGGCGTGAGGAAGGTTGAGAACCGCTGGTCTAAGAAGGAACCTGCCCTGACAGGTGGCGTCGTCCTTGGCAGAATTCAGGAGACGAGGTGGACACAGAACGCCTGTTTTCATTTTTTAAAATTAGGCTTTTCATTTTGAAATGATTGTGGTGTCACCTGCAGTTGTAAAAAGTAACAGAGCAATCACCTGTGCCCTTGCCCGTTCCCACAATGGCAGCAGCTTGGAGAAGGCAGCGCAAGATCACAAACATACGGACACGGGCTCCCGAGACCAGGCTCTCCTTCACCGCGGGGACCCGCCCCCGCCCCCCGCCGCGGCCCTTTCCTGTGGTTGCGTCATTTCCGGGAGAAGCGAGTCCCGACCAGGTCAAGGCCAGCCAACACCCTCCCCCAGGTAGCGTGCGCGGCGCATGGTGCCGGCTGCCAATCAGAAGCAGGAGGAAGTGACGTCATCAAGCTGACGGAAGAGGCAGAGCACCCGTGGCCGCCCGCCCAATCGGGGTCCAGGAGTGACAGGGGGCGGGGCCGGGCCACCTCCGGCGGCGGGAGCGGCCCGGGGCGCGACTGGGGCCGAGGCGAGCGCGGCGCCCTGCGTGCGGCTCGGCGGCCCGGAGCCCGCGGCCCGGCGCCCCTTCCTGGCGCGGCGGCGGCGGGGCGGCCGCGGGCGTAGCGCCGCCTTTGCCCGGAGTCCCGCGTGGCCCCGGCGCGGATGCGGCTGCGGCCGGGCCTGCAGCGGGCGCGGGGGCGCCGGGCGGCCGCCATGGGGAACTGCTGCTGGGCGCAGTGCTTCGGGCGGCTCCGCAGGGAGGCGGGGCGGCTGCCGCGCGGCGGAGGGTAAGCGGACATCGCCGCCGCGAGCCCCGGGCGCTGGGCGGGGTGCCTCCCCTCGGGGCGTGCGTCCCCGCGGCGGGGCCTCCAGGGCGGGAGGACCGGGTCCCGGGGGCGGGAGGACCGGGCCCGGACGTGGGGCGGCCCTGTCCACGGCCTGGCGCCTGGCGGGGTCTCCCGCGTCCGTCCTCCCGGTGCCGACAGGGCCCGCGGGCTTTCCCGGGGGTTTGTGGGTTCGGGGACGTGCGGAGCCCGACCCGCTCCGGGCGCCCGTCCGAGCCCCCCTCCGCCGCCCGGGCTGGAGCGCCGTGACCGCCCGTGTGTGGCTGTGGTTCTGGCCGTGGTTCTGTCGGTGCCGCGGAGGGAGAGCAGGGCTCTGGAGGCAGCTTTGTTGTTGAATGAGCGCGCCCCGGAACCCAGACTGGGAACTCGGAACCGGCCCCTTTGTGGGGACGCCGGCGCCGTCGCTCCCGGAGGAGATCGGAGGCTTTCGGGGTCCGCCCGGTTTCGCCGGCGTCACGGGGTCCTCAGGCGGCTGAGCAGGAGCCGTGAGGCCGCGTGGTTTCTAATTCGGGTCTTCGGCGCCGGGTTCTGAGGACAGGAGCACCGCCCCCTCCTCTCCCTCCTGCGTCCCCGAATGGAAACCCGGGACCGGAAGACGCGGCGCCTCGCTTAGGTTTGGGTTTGTTGTTTTGTTTTGTTTAAAATATATTTTATTGATTTTTCACAGAGAGGAAGGGAGAAGGATAGAGAGTCAGAAACATCGATGAGAGAGAAACATTGATCAGCTGCCTCCTGCACGCCCCCCACTGGGGATGTGCCCGCAACCGAGGTCCATGCCCTTGGCCGGAATCCAACCGGGACCCTTCAGTCTGCAGGCCACCGCTCTATCCATTGAGCCACACCGGCCAGGGCAGGTTTGGGTTTTCCTGACCCCGCAGCCGGGAAGGCGGCCAGAGTCGCCTCGTGTGCTTGTCGCCTGAGTGCGGTCGCACTAAAGGGCCAGATGCGCAGTCTCCGGCGTGGTCCGTGTTTATCTGTAGGTTTGTTGCCGGGTGTTACATTCTAACCGTAGCGCCAGGATCGAATTCGGGGAGCAGACATCGCGTGCAGGGGGGCAGAGCCAGGTGCACCTGTGAGAGCCCGAGCCCGAGCCTTTTATTCTTGTGTTATTGTTGTTAATCACTGCACTTTCCATAGGAGCCGCTGTCAACCTGTTTGCTGCCCGCCCCCCCCCCCCCCTCCATTGGACGTTGGCCTGCGTTGGGGTCTGGGACTCTCGGGCTCTGACTGATCTCCTAGGGAACTGCACTGACGTTGCAGAGTCCAGTGGTTCTCAACCTTCTGGCCCTTTCAGTACAGTTCCTGTTGTGACCCAACCATAAAATTATTGTCGTTGCTACTTCATAACTGTCATGCTGCTTCTGTTATGAATCGTCATGTAAATATCTGATGTGCAGGATGGTCTTAGGCGACCCCTGTGAAAGGGTCGTTGGACTGCCAAAGGGGTCGCGACCCACAGGTTGAGAACCGCTGCTGCAGACTCGGCTCCCTGAGCGGGGGGGAAGGGGCGGCTCGGGCAGCCCCAGAACCTGTGTCAGCCGTCTGCGGGTGTGTGTGCAAACTGAGCAGTTGGGTCTGTGCTTTGCGCTCTGGGCAGAACTCCTGTGACAGACAGCCCCGCTGAGGAGTCAGATGCCCCCTGGCCGGGAGCTCGGCTGGCGAGAGAGCATCCTCCCGACAAAGCTGTGGTTCCATCCGGGTCAGGGACGTACAAGAATCACCGATGAATGCATAAGTGGACCAATACATGGATGCTTTCCTCTCCGTTTAAAAATCAATGAATAAAAATATACGGTCACATGATGCTGGTATTGATCTGTTTCTTTAATCCATAAATGTAGGTTCGCACAGGTTCCCTTACTTGAGTCTTCTGGTTAACATATTGTTTTACATCAATTTTAATATTATTTTAGCAGCTTCTAATAAACATGCAGACAGGTGAGGTTAAATTTACCTCTCATTTTTATACTTTTTTTTTTCCACCTGGTAGTTTTGATTTTTTTTTTTTTTTTTTTTAGCACTAGGTCTAGCTAGCTAAATATGTAAGGGCCAAAACTTAGAGGAGTAATAAAAACTTGATGTGATTTATATTGTCTAATAGCTCATGGCTCTCTATTCCAGAGATGAGCCATGAGCTATTATCTCTCTGCATTATCTTGTACTTTGCCGCTGGAGGACCTGAATGTATGTACTGGTTGACGGAATTAAGGAGTGCGGCTTCTGAAGTGTATCTTGGCCCTTTCACCTTCCCTTGCCTTTGGTCCTTGATGTCCCTGAAGCGTTCCTTTCGCTCCTCAGGGGCTGGTGGACTCCTCCTCCTCGGGCTGACTTTCCTGCCCTCATTGGAACTTTCCTTCTCAGACCATGGTAGTTGGTAACTCGCCACTGTCTGGCCTGTGATACTTCAGTCTCTTGGGTACGTTGGTCAATTTTTATTCACTTTGTATTTTAAATACATAGCTGTGTCTCTCTGGAACCCAGGGAGGCAAGAACTAGAAGGTTCGTGTAGGGGGCAACAGCTTCTAAATGCAGAGGGTGGTCAAGGGTGTGATCAGAGCAGGGAGCCCGAGAATGGCTCCTCTGTTTACAACACACCCAACAGGAAGTGGGGTACCCCTCACGGGGCAGGACCCTCTGGCCTTCCTGTCACATGACACCCTGTAGATGGAAGGAATGAGAGAAAAGGTGCTGCACACATTGCAGGGAAGAGTGAGAAGGAAGTAACAGACCTCCAAGGTCCTGTCTGTCATTATTTCCCTCGAAGCCAGGCTCCTCTGAAAGGGCAGTGGCTTTTTTAAACCCATGTTTTCTGTCTTCGACGTGTTTAGAAAGAAGATGTATCTCTTCCTAGGCATAAAATACGTTTCTGAACATCTGTTCTTCCTAAATTTGCCTTCAGCAGAGAGGGGCTTGTTAAGCAGAGGATGTTAGTACTTTATATTATTACCTCCTGTGCCGAGGGCACGCCTACCTGGAAAACCTGTTGAGGGCCATCCCTTGAGATTTGAATGGTTAACCCTCCTTTCAAGCATTGGATCCTAATTGTAAACGGTCTGTACGTCGTCTTCATTGTAATAATTTTTGCCAGGAATTGGATTTGTAACCTTTCCAATCTTTTGTTCAGACGACGAGAGTCTTGGGAAGCTTTTGATTTTTAATAGATTTTGGAACAGTTTCCTGTGGTTCTTCATCATTTGTTTATCATGTCAAACAGAAGGTAGAGGGAACGATTTTCGTTTTTATTTTAACATATGTAGGAGAATATGAAGAAAAGGGACAATACTAATGTGTGATTTGTGAGAATTTTTCAGTTATATTTTACTTAAGTCATTTTGGCGTAAAAGAGAATGTACCAGCTGTGCAAAATGTCAGCACAACAACCTGCATTTCCAGTCTGTTCTTTTTAAATTTTTTTATTGATTAAGTTATTACATGTGTGTCCTTATCCCCACATTACCCCTACCCCCCCCCCCCCCCCCAGTGTCTGTGCCCATTGGTTAGGCCTATATGCTTGCATATAAGTCCTTTGGTTGATCTCGTCCCCTTACCCCCACCCTCTCCTACCTTCCCTCTGAGGTTTGACGGTCTGATCAATGCTTCTCAGTCTCTGGATCTGTTTTTGTTCATCAGTTTATGTTGTTCATTATATTCCACAAATGAGGGAGGTCATGTGATAGTCATCTTTTCTGACTGGCTTATTTCACTTAGCATAATGCTCTCCAGTTCCATCCATGCTGTTGCATTCAGTCTATTCTTGACAAGACTGATGTTACCCTTCATAAAAGATGATCTTGACGCCTGCCTGGATAATGAACATGGAGACACGAATCCCATTCGCATCACATTCAGCTCTTGGAGATGCCTTTACAGCCACATCATTCCGAGTTTGAGAGGCTGCCTGCCTGCCCGTCTGACATCCTTCACGTGTGGGAGTCCGTGCTCACACGTCACAGTAGCAGAGCGGACACAGAAACTTAGGCTGCTTCATTTAGAGACAGCTCTCGGGGACACAAGGGTTCTGCATAAAGGAATGTCCATAGATGACGTTAGGGGACTTTAGGCTGTTAAGAAAGACAGAAGATACGCTTATTATGATTTTTTTCAGTCTTTATTGTTGAGAGTATTACAGATGTCCCCCTTCCACCCGATAGCTCCCTCCTCCCGGTTCAGGCCTTCAGCACCCTGTGTGTCCTTAGGAAAGGTCTTTGGTTAACCTCTTCCTGCCCCACTCCCAAGCTCTGAGATTCATCGGTCTGTTCCATGCGTCCCTGCCTCTGATTCTATTTTATTCACCCGTTTATTTTGTTCATTAGATTTCTTGTTTATTTTTATTTTTAGATTCAGTGGTTGATAAATATGTATTTGTTGCCATTTTATTGTTCATATTTTTCCTCTTCTTTTTCTTGTTCTTTTTCCTCTTCTTAAAGAATACCCTTCAACATTTCATGTACTATTGGTTTGGTGGTGATTAACTCCTTTAGCTTATTCTTGTCTGTGAAGCTCTTCATCTGACCCTCAATTCTAAATGAGAGCTTTGCTGGGTAGAGTAATCTTGGTAGTAGGTCCTTGCTACTCATCACTTTGAATATTTCCTGCCAGTCCCTTCTGGCCTGCAAAGTTTCTGTTGAGAAATCAGCTGACAATCATATGGGCACTTCCTTGTAGGTAACTGTTTTTCTCTTGCTGCTTTTAAGATTCTCCCTTTGTCTTTAACCTTTGGCATTTTAATTATGATGTGTCTTGGTGTGGGCCTCTTTGGGTTCATCTTGTTTGGGACTCTTCAAATGGGTTTTAATATCTTGCTCTCTCTCTTCTCCCTCTGGAACCCCCATAACACTTGGTACACTTGAAGTTGTCCCAGAGGCTTCTTACACTATTTTCATGTTTGTGGATTCTTTTTTTCTTTTAGCTCTTCTGCTTGGGTGTTTATTGTTTCCTCATATTCCAAAATGTTGATTTGATTCTCGGTGTCCTCTACTCTACTGTAGAATCCCTTTAAATTGTTATTTATTTCAGTTAGTGTATGCGTAATTTCTGGCTGGTCCTTTTTCATGTCTTTGACATTCTCACTAAGATCCGTGAACGTCTCTTGAAGATCCTTGAGTAATACTATAACCATGGTTTTGAATTCTGTAGTTTACTTGCTTCCATTTCTTTCATTTTGACCTTTGGCTGCTTTCCTGTATTTGTTCCTATGTTTTAGGTAGAGCTGTATGTGTCCTGGAATTGATAGAGTGGCCTTGTGTAGTGGGTGTCCTGTAGGGCCCAGTGGCTCAGCCTCCCCAGTCGCCTGAGCTGGGCACTCTAGGTGCCCCCGTGTGTGGGCTGTGTGCATAGTCTTGTAGTTGAGCTTTGATTGCTGTTGATGTCACTGGGAGGAGATGACCTCCAGGCTAATTGGCTGTGAGGACCAGCTACTACTACAGCAGGAGAGCTGCTGTGCAGGAGACACCCCTATGGAGCAGGATTCACTTCAGTAGAGCTTCGGTGCTCACTGAGTCTGCCCCTTAGTGTGTCCCTTGTGGATGTGTAGAGTTGTAATCTGCTATGGTCTGAAGCTGTCCACCGGGTACAGTGGCTCTGGGGCCACCCAGCAGGAGCTACAGAGAGATCTGCAGATGGCTGCAACTTGTATTGGGCTTGGCAGTGCCCTGGTGAGGCCCAACTGTGAAGCAAGTCAGGCTGGTACTAGTGCTGGGTCTTGGGCCTTTTATTGATAAGTTTGGGGCATGCTGTCACCAGCTGCAGCTTGTTTGAGAGATTTTAGCAAAGTCTGAAGCCTGAGTCAGGACAGGCCATTGATATGAAAAAGCTGGTGCAAACAGCTTGGGTAAGGCTGCAAATTGGGTGGGGTGGGATCTCAGAATCACCAGGGCAGAGCAGACAGTTAGAGACAAGTTGATGGAGACTCAGATATGGCCCCTGCCAGTCAGCTCTGTGACCTGGGAGGTCCCAGCATAGGAACAGTGACTGCTGTGAGCACCTCTGTCTGGGAGAAACATGAGTTCCTGCCTCGATGCCAGACAATCCAGTTCCTCCTCGTATGGCTGGGTTCCCCCAAAGCTCCTAGGAGTCCAAGTAAATCCATGCACTGGCCCTTTAAATGGAACTGCCTGGGTCTCCAGCAGCCTCCATGTCACTCAGCCACAATCCCTGCTGGTTTTTACAGCCGGAAATTACGGGCACTTCTCTTGCCACCTCTGGAACCCTGGGCAGGCGGTCAGGGACTGGGTCTCTTGCTCCTCACAGGCGGCCTCCACAGAGACGCTCTCCCTCCTGGTTATAAAAATGGCACATGTGGGTGTCAGACCAGCCGTGCCTCCCCTCTGTCCCTCCTGCCAGTCTCAGTGTGCCTTCTTCTTTACTCCTCTAGCTGTACGGCTTCTATTCAGCCAGCTCTCAGGCGGTTCTGAATGATGGTGGTTCAGGGATGCGGTGGGTACCGGCCTTTACCTACGCTGCCATCTTGGTTCTCTCCACTTTTAGTTTCTTTAAGTCATTGTTTGTGCAGCGTGTTTGTTTCATAGGCTTAGCCCTCCTCATATTTAATGGAGCTGAATGTACGTGCAGGGTGCTCTCCACCCAGTAGGAGCCCTCGGGCGGAAGAGAGAGTCACTGAAGCTCTGCAGGCGACACCATCTGAGGCCGAAGGAGCCACGATGCGAAACGGCTTCTGAAAGTGAAGGAGGAAAGTGGCCAAGCAGGACGCGTCTGACCAGCAGGAAGAAGGGAGCCACGGCAGGAGAAGCGCACAACCTCAGCGCAGACGATGGAGACGCGAGGCTCTCGCTGACCTCGGCTCAGTCCTCAGGGCGAGTGCAGGCAGCAGCCAGCGAGTCAGGGAGGCCGAGGCCGGAAGGACAGCCGGGGGACAATCAGGAAAGGTCACCGGGAGCCCAGACGGGCCACGGCGACCAAGGCGGAGACCAGGGTGGGAGGTCAGACAGTGGAGAGGCTGATGGGGAAGCTGGTTCGTTTTAACCGGGGGCTGGAGGAGGGCTGCGCGGAGGCCCCGGAGCGCGAGAAAGGCAGGTCAGCCTGAGCACGGCCGGGGCAGGTGACACACGGACGCTGTCCTGCTCCAGACACCTGGTGAGGAGGCGGGGCTTTGGAAAAGAGCGATGCTGGGAACGGAGGCAGCAGCAGAAGAGGAGGCCAAGCAGGAGATGGAGGGGCTCACGGAAGAGCCACAGGCTGTGCAGGGCGGTGCGGATGGACACTGGGCGGCACCATTCCAGGTCCCCGGGCGTCCAGCTCAGCGGCACATCGCCCTCGCGGGGCGGGGCAGGGCGGGGTGGAGGGGGCGGAGTGCTTTCCTGCATCAGTTTTAGCAGCTGTAACAGAGACCACATTGAGTGAAAGTCAATCTCTGGGCTCCTCCCTGGGGAAGGACTTGAGTGGCTTGTCCTGTACTCAGGCTAAGTGGTTACAGTGTGGCTGTGTCTGGGGAGCAGATGAAACAAAGATGTTTGTTTTGCTAATAGCAGAACAGAATGGTTCCTTTTATAAAACGTCCGCTCACTGAGTGATAACTGAGGAAATGGTAAGATTTAAAGTGTACATCATGGTGATTTGATACATGGATACACTGTGAAGAGGAAGGTTAAAATTAAAGTCATTATTTGGCCCTAGTTGGAAAAATTAACGGAACCGAGCATGTGGTTGCTGTGTGCATGCCTGGCTATATTTTCATTTGTGTGAGCTTGGGGGGGGGGGGGGGGGACCGGAAGCACCTCGCTTCCTGTAGACACATGGCCCCACCATCCAGGGATGGCCAGGCAGCACGTTGGCATTCATCCTTCTAGGTTGTTGTTGTTTTTCTTATGTTTAACAAAATTAGGAATATATACTACTTACTATATCAGTATTTTAACAAGGTGTTTTTCTTAATACAGTAAAAATAATGCGATACATTTTTAAATTTGCTTGTATTCTGTTTAGTAAATATAAATTCATTATTACAAGTTTAGTAAATATTAGTACCAATAGAAAAATACTGGTTGACTAAACACTTAAACTCATAACAAAGTTTTAAAATCTGGACTATTTATATTTTTAGGTAAATTTGGTAGTTTGTTTTTATAAATATAAGGTACTATATGTTGAAGAATTTAAAGTTGCTCTTGAGGAAAATGTTTTTACCCCGTCATATTAATTCAGTTTTAGGATTAAATTTTATTTTAAAGTTGTTTTTCTGTTTTTCTTCCCAGATCCAAATATTTTAGAACATGCTCAAGAGGCGAGCATTTAACGATAGAGGTAAGTAGAATGAATAATTTGATTGGATACAAGTACCTTCAGGAGGGTTTTGTTTTTTTTTTAATTAAGTTGGGAAAGATCAGGACCTAAATTTAGTGCGGACTGTATATTTCGGTGTTATTGATGCTGGTGAAGAGGAAAGAATTGTGGGGTTTTTTGGGGGGGCCGGGGGGCATAGGGAAATGTGGGCAGCAGATCCATTTCTACTCAAAAAGTAGTTACTTTTCCACCCCACAGCGCAAGGCCAGGTGCCCTCGGTCCGTTAGGCGGTGGCTGCCAGCAGGTGCAGCCGGCCCTGTGCAGAGGCCCTGGAGTTAGAGCGCGTTCATTTTCAGCCACTCCACATAGAATCCCTGAGGCACTTTGTCTCTGTCTGTAAAACATAGCAGTGGGATCCCCCATGGACTCAGCCCTCCTGGGTACCAGCTGCTCCACTGCGTCATTGATGAGTGTCACTGTTCCTAACTCTTAGCACGATCGTAGTTAGCTTGTGGCAGTCACCCCATTTCATGGTTGGGAATCGGAGGCTTAGGCAGTGAAGACAGTGGGCTCCCATCCACAGCCTGTAAGTGGCAGAATTTAAATTCCAGTCCCAACTGCCGGGCTCCAAAGCTTGAGCACTGTACTTGACTGTCTTCTTTATTAAATAAGGAAGCATATAAACCAGAAATTAGTTTTTAAAAGGTCACAAACCAATACAAAAAACAAGTTTAAGATCATCATTTTAAACTGTTTTAAGTAATCCCTTTATAGTCCTGAATTTTCTGAACCTTTCATGTTTTCTTTTAATTATTAATATATTTTTATGGATTTCAGAGAGGAAGGTAGAGGGAGGGAGGGAGGGAGGGAGGGAGAGAGAGAGAGAGAGAGAGAAAGAGAGAGAGAGAGAGAAGCATCAATGATGAGACAGAAGCTTTGATGGGCTGCCTCCTGCTCACCCCACACTGGGGATTGAGCCCGCAACCCAGGCCTGTGCCCTGACTGGGAATCGAACTGTGATCTGGTTCATAGGTCGATGCTCAATCACTGAGCCACGCCAGCCGGGCTTTTCATTGTTTTCTTGATCTTTAACAAGAAAATCTTTATTCTTTCAAGTGGTTATCAGTTATTTATACTTAAAATACAATTATTTTAGTAGTAATGACTTTCATTAGGTAATTTGACATGGTCATTCCTATCTCTAGAAAAAGTATTGGGAGCTGTGATTCGCATGTAGTAAATTTTCAGCAAATACATGAATGAGTAGATGAATAAATATCTATACTAATAAAAGGGTAATATGCTAATTAGACTGGGAGGCCTTCCAGGAGACCTTCCGGACGTTCTTCTGGACAAAGACATGGTGGCAGGGCCAAGGTAGAGGCGGTTAGAGGCCAAGAGGGGAGGGCAGTTGTGGGTGATCAGGCTGGTGGGGGGCAGGGCCATTAGGGGTAAGCAGACCAGCAGGGGTGCCAGTTGGGGGCAAGCCATCAGTGGGGGTCTGTTGGAGGTTATCAAGACAGCAGGGGGCGGGGGGGATGCAGTTTGGAGTGAGCAGGCCAGCAGGGGGGCAGTTGGGGGCGAGCAGGCCAGCGGTGGGGGGCAGCTGGGGGCGAGCAGGCCGGCAGGCAGAGTGGTTAGGGGCAATCAGGCAGGCAGGCAGGCAGGTGAGCGGTTAGGAGGCAGCAGTCCCGATCCCTGTAAACCAGCAGTAGGACATCCTTCGAGGGGTCCCAGATTGGAGAGGGTGCAGGCTGGGCTGACGAACACCCCCTCCCCTGTGCATGAATTTCATGCACTGGGCCACTAGTAAACATTATAAGAGAAATTCTTGTTTGGGTATCTTTTCAGTTCCTGTTTTTTGAGTAATTTTCCTTCTAATAACATTAAGTTCATCTGAATTCAAGTGGAAATTCTACCTGTGTGGGTTTATGAAATGTTCAATTCAGATGGAAGTTTTGCTTATCAGTTTCTCATTTATGTAGAAACTTGCTGTGAGTCTCCTTTTTGTTTTTTATGTAGTCATAAATGAAAAAGATAGCTTGTTTTGGCTATCTTGTAGGACTTCAGTATATATCAGATGAACTGATGTGTACAAAGAAATTAAATATCTTACATTACTCTTTAGGTGAAAATGTGACATCATTATTTGTGGTGTATGTACCTTCGAGAGATATCTCTCCTAACGTTTGCTTTCTTGTCCTTTCAGTTTGAGAATCTAGTAGAAAGTGATGAAGTAAGTATTTCCATAATAGTGCAAAGTCCATATCGATCTCATTGGTCATCTAATTAGTTCTAACAATTCATGTTTTTTTTCCTCATTTTAATGTAAGTTTTAAAAATATGTTTTTATTGATTTTAGAGAGAGAGGACGGGAAGGGTAGAGAGAGAGCTACCTCCTGCACGCCCCCTCCTGGGGATCGAGCCCACAACCCGGGCATGTGCCCTGACTGGGAATCAAACCAGTGACCTCTGTGTTCAACCACTGAGCCATACTGGTCGGGCAATTAATTCATTTTTAAATAGCATTTATGTCATTTACTTTTAAATTAGAATTTTTATTTTTACTGTTTAGTTCTTTATTTTCGTCTTTCACTAATTTATCCTACTCTAGAACATATGTAATACTATATATAATTTAATTTTTATATAGTTCTGTATGTCAATTATGCCTATTATAATATCAGCTATATAACACAGGTTTTAAAAGCATTCTTCAGAACTCAAGGAACTTTAAAAAGGGATATTTCAAACCTCTTGCCATTAGGTAGATAAAATTCCTCACAATCCAGGGTAGACGCATTCTTTAACCATAGTTTCCATGAATTTCTGAGGGTGGAATTTATACATGTTCACTCTACAAGCAGTTTCTGACTTTTGCTATTATCATTTCTAGCAGTTACTTTTGGTTGATTTTTGGCATTTCATCTCATCTAAAACTCAAGTCACTTTCAAAGTGCAGTCCAAGTACAAACACATTACACTATTTTCTTAAAGGACATTTAGGGCTAGTGAGGTGGGTGTCTGTGTCCGGTGTGCCGGTGCAATGAGAGCGCACTGGGCCCCACCCCACGTCTCTGAAATGAGTGAGGCTAGAAGAGCCTGCAGGCTCCGACCTGCTGTCCGTTTTGTTTTCTAAGAAAAGGGGAAAATGTGTCGAACCACATTTAAGTTATTCCTCAGCCGGCCTTTCCCGGCGTGTGCGGCGTGCGGTCTCGGAGTGCGTGTTGGTTGCTGAGGGTCCTGAGGAGAGCTGTTGGGAAAGAGGTTACTTAAGTCTGTTCAACTCAGCATTTCCCAGAGCAGTCTGGGTCTAAGTCCTGTTTATAAATAGCAGTACGTATTATTGTCATAGGATAGAGCACATTTAGGAAACTTACCTTCTGTTTTCCCAGTAAAATTTCTCCCTGATAGTTGAATATTTCATAGAACCTAGTTTTTTTTCCTTTTCAAAGGTCACTTTCATCTCCATGTTTGTTGGTTATTTTTAAACACAGTGAAGGCCAACATCTAATACTTTTAAAGTTCTGACAAATGTTAAATGTAAGAGTTCCTTCAGCCTTCAGTATAGTTCATCCAGCATCACTGATTTTAAAATGTTTCTTTCTAAGAGAGAAAGGAGGGGGAGATATCTATTGTTCCATTTATTTATGCGTCCACTGGGTGGTTCTTCTTCGTGCCCTGACCAGGGATGGAGCCTGCAGCCGTGGCGCATCAGGACCTGGTGACAGCAGCCACAGAGCCACCCAGCCAGGGCCACACAGCTCTTTAAAAGAATCTGTGGTCCTGTGTGTTTGCCCAAAGTGCTTTGTGTTTGGCTGCTTTTCTTTTTGCTAACCAGCCTTTTCTCTCTCGCACCACATTTTGTGTCTGGTTTGGTGGAACTGTTTTGCAATGCTATTTCCCAAATTCGTTTGGGCCATGTAGAGTTTTATTTCTGCTCTTCCTTAGCCATATATTGTAACTGTCAGATGTGAATAGCTTAACTGTATGAGACAGACACATGAGCCCAAATCAGTCTTGAAAGTAGGGTTTCCTTTGGAGGGAAAAAAAAAAGCTGTGGATAATTTCATATCCTGTGGAGGGAAATGAAGACGGTGGGTTCTCCTTCTGTGAGAATGAGCTGAACTTGCAGGAACCAGAGCACCCTCCTCGGGGAGATAACAGAATCAGGCGCCCAGGCTTCTCCCACACGTTCATCTGTTAGTCAGTGTGTAGCCTTGTTGATGTCTCTGGGACACCTCGTTTTAATATATATTATTGGCTCATTGACTCGAACTCACAGCCAACAGCACTGGAGAGGCAACGTCACAGCACGTCACACTGCACGGGCCCTTTCCACAGTGAAATCACCCATAAAACAGACATGTGAACACCGTGGCCTGAAACAGGCTGTAAAAGGAGCACAGCCTGCGAGCTGGAACCAGAGGGGGAACCCCGTGTGCTCTGCCTCCCCGGACGTGCACGCGGGCGCCCGTGTTGGCTGCTCTGCGAGAGCCCGGGAGTCCCGGCAGGTCCGGGCCGGCTGGTTCTGATGCATGTGACCTGGGAGGTGAGCTGACACCCAGAGTCCGAGAGGGGTGAAGGCATAGAGCGTGTCTGGTCCCAGCCCGACCCGGTGTAGAGCAAACATTTGTTAGAAAATTTAAGACGTATCCAGCAATTTGTTGTTATATAATTAAGCTAGGTATTAAACTAAATTTTGCCTTCGCAAAATAGTAAAATTTTAAAGCTTTTAAATAATTAAACTTGTTCACTATGATAAAAAAGATAAGTAGAATACTTGGATTAAACAAAGTTTTTATTGGCTTGTCTGAAATAGAATTATGCTAATGAAGCATTTTAATTGTGTAATTAATTTTCTGTACAGGGGGAAAGCCCAGGAAGCAGTCACAGGTAAGGGGGTGTTTTTTCTCGGGAACTTGGGTTTGTGCTGCAGAAGCTCTGAGGGCTCTGAGGGCTGGGCTGTCATCTGCTCTGAACTGCTTCCCTCTCAGACCTGGCTTTTCTACAAGATTCAGGCACAGCACGCCCGTCGCGCAGGACGGCCGTGGACATGAAACCGTGCAGCGCACATGAGTGCTGGGCGCTTCCTGTGAACCTGAGTTGTTAGGTGTTCGTTTTTTAAAAAACATTTACATTTTCTCTAATTTTTAAACTTTATCCTCCTTTTATTTATGATGTTCTAAAGCTTCTTTTACTAATGACAGATTTTTAAATATCACTCCATAGTAACTAGAACCTCAATACTCTAATTTATTTAAAATTACTTGAGCTAAGTACTTGAAAAAGAGCCATCTGTCTTTAACTTGAAATTGAGAGTTCCTAACAGCAAGAAAATATTTAAATGTGTTTCATATTTGAATGTGTATTTCTCTACCTTGTGTAGGCTAGCTCACGCTTATTAAGCACTGTCCTGTGGCCGGTCACTGTGCCAGGGGCCGGATTAAAGAGGCACACGTGTTCTCTACGTCACAGGGAAGAAGGCTGCTTTCAGTACGAGGCAGGAAAAGCCGTAACGAGCAGTGGTAGAGCATTCGAGGAGACCTGAAGGAGAGGCCTCTGTCCACTGTGTGGGAGGGAGGCACGCCCGGGAGACGTCTGTAGGAGACGTGCCTGGGCTGGTCCTGGAGGGTGACTCGTGGTGGCTGTCCCCAGGGGAGAGCCTTCCAGGAGGAGAGACGGAAGGGCAGTCATGAGAATTGACTGGGAAGAAGCGTGAGGCAACCTGGTGGTGATGGGAAGGTCTGTTCCTGGTGTTGGCAGCTAAGAGTGTACACCGTTGTCACAACAAACCACTGAACACTTAAAAGTTGTATTTTATTTTCTATACGTTAGACCTCAAAACAGACAAACACACACGCCCTAGCAGAGGAGAAGAAGTGAGAGACGTCACCTGTCGGGCTGGCTGAGACCGTGTTAGGTCTTGGCATCACCTGCCAGGGGTGGGGGACGAGGAGGGTGGGCTGAGGAATGGACATGAGAAGAGGAGTCCAAAGGCAGCCCCGATGGGTGACCAGGAGGCCCAGGGCGCGGGCAGCCCCGGGCGGAGTGGAGACACGTGGGCTGAGGGAAGGCAGGGACGCCAGCACTCGCAGGAGCCAAGGGACCAGCCGTGGGTCTCCTTTGCTGGCCTGATGAGAGATGGGAGCAGGGGAGACCCAGTGACTGATGGGAAGATGGTCCCAGCTCGGCGCAGCCTATGGCTCCACCTGCTTCCCTCGGACGTGTGATCTCTGCATCTGCCGCAGGGGGTGCTGTGAGGGTGAACCCTAGATCATGGCGGAGAGCACCTGCCATGCTGAGTGATGGCTGCTGTCCTGTACGTTTATTCTGGGATTTGGGCTGAAATGGAGGAAGAGGAGGAGGAGCTAGCGATGGATCTGGGTGAGAGGAAGGGTTCGCCTTTCCTCCCTCCCCTCACGTGGCAGAGGCGGAAGCAGGCGGCAGGCTGGGGTGATGGGCGGAGTGAGGGCCGTGGGCCTACGAGGGGGAGATGCAGGTGCCGGGAGAGCGGCAGGGCGAGAAGGGCGTGGTGGTGGCCGATGCCCCTTGTTTCCCAGAGTCCATGAGGGTGACTGTGAAGAGGAAGGCGCTTGGATAAGAAGCGCAGGGATTGTGCGGAGATGCTCACGGCCAGGGTGGATGGGAGGCAGGTGGCCATGTGAGGATCGCCGGCGAGGGTCAGGCGTGCTGGGCTTTCTCTGCAGCTCTCAGCCTCGGTGAGAGTAGAGAGCAGTCTGGGGAGGGAGGCGTGGCGGTGCAGGTGGGGGTGCTGGTGAGAAAGCGACTCAGGCCCGAGTGGTGCCTGCACTGGCCGGAAGTGACCTTGGCCAGGACCTGATGGGGGGGAGGGGGCTGGAGCAGAGCCAGAGTGAAGGCCACGGAGGCCACATTTCTTCACAGGTGGTTGCAGTTCAGAACCTGATACTGTGCCATCTTTCCACCCCACATGGCCCGTGTTAGGACGTGTGCTCTTTAACACAAGTGACAACATCAAATTGTGTTAATTCACTTTGGTAGTAAATTTCAGAATTTCCGTTTTTGAGTGTTTTATTTGGACTCAGAGTCATCAGAAGTTTTCTTTCTTTTTCTCCCTCATTTTTCTGTGTAGGCCTCTTACTGAGGAAGAAATCATCGACCTAAGAGAGAGACATTATGATTCTATTGCTGAGAAACAGAAAGATCTTGATATGAAAATTCAAAAAGAGGTAAGCAGCTTTTATATATGTTACTGTAAAGGGTCTTTAAGTAGGGGCAAGTTGTCATTGACTAATATATTGCATACAAAATCCTTGGACCTATCTTCAGATATATACAAGTGAAATTATTTGAAAGTTAAAAATTATTTCAGCCTATTATAATTTATTTCAGTTTGGTTAATTTATCAGCAGCCATATGTGGCCAAAACGAAGAGAGCACATGCCCCCAAAGATCAGATCCTGAGTCACAAGAAGGGACTCTGGCAGGACACATGCACCTTTGTGTCTAAAAACAACTTTTAAGATTTACTGTTTCACAATAAGTGTTGTTTTTAAAAAGTCTTTTTGTTTGTCTCAGATTTATTTGTTCTTAATGAACCAACTGCTTCTAATAGTCATAAATGTTGTATTTAATGTATTCACAGAATGGCCTGTAATTACAGTAGTAATCTATAATAGATAATATTAGCTTTAAAGAAAAAAATTGTGTTGAAATTTGATGCTTAAGCTTTATTTGAAATGCAGTAGACTGTCACTAGGGCAGTGAGTTGCTATTGGGAATGGCGGGACGTAGATGCGGGCTCCGTGGGGTGATCGTCAGGAGGGGGCTGACGAGAGAGGATTGGCCTCGGGCCAGACCCTTACCCCGTCAGGGCCAACAGGCAGTGAACTGTGGGTGAGGATTCTGAGGAAGAAGCAGTTCCGTGTTTATGCAGATTACATGCTGCTCCTGCACAACTTCAGTTCCTGGAGAATTCTGTAATATGATTGACTTCCTTTGGGTTATTTTATAAAAAGAGAAATTGAAATGAGAAATCACAAAAATTGGAGTTCTGCCATGCTTTGAAGGGATCGATGTTTTAATTTATTTTTATTTTACGAGTAGAGCATTTTGTTTGGAGAGCAGTTAGACAGGTTCTGATTCTGTTAATCCTTATGTTTTGTTCATGCACAGTTAGCCTTACAAGAAGAGAAGTTAAGACTAGAAGAGGAGGCTGTGTACGCTGCCCAGCGCGAAGCAGCCAGGGCAGCAAAGCAGCGAAAGCTCTTGGAGGTGAGGGACCCTCCGCGTTAGGGCGGCTCTTCTCCTGCTTCTCTCTGACCGGCCGTGGGAGCTCTTCTGTCCCCGCCAGTCAGGGGCTTCTGCGTAACAAATGCATTCCTGCCTGGATTTCTAGGAATTTAAGGCAAACCAGTTGAGCTTTAACAGGCAGAAATGACATCCGATTACACGCTTGATGCTGAGTGCTGCTTGCCTTAGGGTAGCAGGCGCTAGGTCTTGTTTATCCCAAAGATCAGCTTCAGTTTTCTAAAATCCAGTATTCTGTTGGAAAAATACATATGCCCTCAGACAGAAACAGGGCAAAACCGGCCTTTTTAAGTTTAATTTTGTCATTTTTTTGTTGCTTTTTAAAAACAAGGCCTTGAGTTGCTAGAATTTCCTATCCTTCCTAGTCAGGTAAGCCGGGCAGTTTTGCCCCCAGGGATGTTGTATATTTCTCATCTTCATTCTCGTGTCTTTGGAAGATTGGGAGTTTGAGCCTTGAGAAATCTCTGGCATGTTATTAGAGAAGGCAAGAGGTTCGCCATACCTTACCAGTGCTCATGGTGTTTGGCAAGCATGTCAAACTCAAAGGCTAACAAGGGCCAAATCAACGAGGCCTGTGGCCCACGGGCTGTGAGTTTGACATGCTTGGTGTACGGCATTACAATGCCCTGAGCTCTGACCGCAACCTTCGCGGAGCCTGGCTGAGTGTCCGGAACTGTCCTCAGTGGTTCACAAGTCTTACCTGTTCGGTCCTCACGACAGTCCGGGGTGTCAGGTCGTTGGGTGTTAGGTGGTGCTATATGTTGAGCCCCATTTTATAGCTGAGGAAGCAGAGGGACAGAGGAGGGGTACCGGCTGGGATTCTGCAGCCAATGGACGCAGAGCCTGAGGCCAGCTCAGCAGACTCGGCCATGGTCCCACTCAGTGTCTCCCCCATGCTCTGCCAGACGAGCGCGCTCTGCCGTGCTCACGGCCGGTGCAGAGGTCACGTCACAAACCACGACTATAACTCAGAGAAGCCGAAGCGTCGTGCCCGTCACAGGCTGTGGGGTTTCTGTGTGACCTGTGTCTTTTATCTCACTCGCACACGTGTGTTTCAGCCGAATAAGTAATTAGATCACACGGGAATGTCTTTTTTTTTTGGAATTTCTAAATAGTGGGGAAGTTTAAAAATGAACTCACCTCTACTAAGAAATAAAAGTATTTTTCTGGTTGTAATGTAGGCAACTCTTTTTACTGTAATTCTTATCTGCTCGCCTTTTAAAGACAGAAAGCATTGCATATGCATCACAGACTCCACAGCCTGCACAGCACACCCACACAGGAAGGCACAGGTACTCAGGGCGCATCTGGTCTTCGCGGCAGCCCTGGGGGTTTGCTGGGGCGTCACAGCCTCTGTCACTTACAGGTGAACAAACAGGAGTCAGGGACGTGCCAGTCACACAGCTGATCACTGTCAGCACAGCCTGCCAGGTCTGCTCGGGCCACGCTGCTTCTCCGCCGAACGGAGCTTCCTGCGCTGTCCGCACTGGTCCGTCCTCCCCTCGGCCCTCCCAGTCCGAGGAGTCCTCAGGTGTGGGAGGCTGTTAAGGATGTATCTTTTTAAAGTTATTTTTTTAAAACGCTGAATGTTCTGACCACTTAAGGATCAGACACTGATAAATAGAGTGACCTTCTAACCATAAATATGAGAATGTAGACGTAACAGCGGTGAGTTTAAGGGGAAAGACTTCAGTAGAATAACTTCCTAAGTTTTTGTGTTTTCTTTTACAAACTACAAAAAAGCGCATCTTGGCATCGCATGACTGGTCTTAACGCTCTGCTTGTGCGGCAGTGACTTTGTTCCGCTTCGTGTTTCCAAGCAGGAGAGGCCGGGCGCCGTTCCCGGATGCCGCCCCGCCAGCGGAGCCGAGGGCCCCAGGTACGGCCAGCGCGCTGCTCGGGTCAAAGTGTTAGTGTCGCTGCGTGTCCGTGGACACCCTCACCTGCCTGCTCCCCAAAGATCAGTGCTTGTCAAAGACACGCTCTTGCAAGAATGCCAAACATTGCTTTATGTTGGAAAGCGATCGTTTCTCTAAATGGATTCTATGGCAGCTTTAAGAGTGGCCACGTCTTCTATATAGAAACGATGCCACGACACACCGAATGCCTTTGGATGAGCCACGTGTGCCTGTTGTTTGTGTCTGCCCTTAGCCCCGCTGCTCTTACAGTCTGGTCATTTTTGGAAGAGTGTTCCTGCCCCTTTCCCACGCTGCGTTTACACATTGTGAAGTGGGAGTTACGGCTAAGCTCTGGGGATGTGACACCAGAATTAGCCAAAATCTTAGTTTCCATTTAATGCTAACATTAAGAAAATTAAGCCCTGTTGTCATTGTTATTTTAATGGTGCAGTAATTGTGAGTTTGTGTGGGACAGATCACCAAGCCAAACGTCGTCGTTAATTTAAACATGCATTATGTTCCATCTGCTATGAATATAGACAGCAGTTGTTTTACTTTGTTACAGCTCAGGACCAGAAGACGACTTCGAATCTTGTTTGCGAAACATAAAGTCACAGTATGAAGTGTTTCGAAGTAGTAGTAAGTCTTTAAAGCATTCTGTGTACGTTTCACGTCTCCTTTAGCACATCGAGCAGGTGATAGTTGGGGGTCCCGGCTCTGTTTCGGGGAACTCCCACCTTTGGTTCCTGTTGCCCAGATGGTCAGTGAGAGTCCTTAATACACAACAGAAGTTGGAGAGAGCAGTCTCGGGCCCTTCCTGCAGATTTCTGTGGGGAGATAGGGCCTCATGTTGTAGTTCTACTCTGACCCCAGACTCCCCCAGAAAGAGAAAGGAGAGGTGGGAGCTGTAACTCAGGGTTCCTGAGGGAAAGGCTGTTCTCCATGGTGCAGGGGACACTCCCAGGAAGGGCAGCATGGGAGTGTCCCTCTTAATACAGACCGCCTTTTCCACTTTGTCCCCCTTTGTAATGGATTGTGATGAATAATACGTAGACTTCATTATATTTGAAAAGTTTATAATTATTTACATTTGTATGTTTGCTGTGCTGCTCAATGGCGGAAACACAAAAAGAAATGGGGGGGGGGGTGCTGTATGTTATTCTAAACACGCTTACAGATGTAGTGGTTTGCCCTTGTTTCTGTGACAATAAAAGGCATAGAAGTGTTTGGGGAGAGAGATTCCTGCAGAGTAAGTGGTTGTGGTACTGAGTACAGACGACCGATCACATTTAATCATATTCGGTGTATATTCCAGGACTCTCGTCAGATGCCACCGTTTTGACACCAAATACAGAAAGCAGTTGTGACTTAGTGACCAAAACCAAATCGACGAGTGGAAATGACGACAGCACGTCCTTGGATCTGGAGTGGGAAGATGAGGAAGGTATCTGACGCTCACCGTTCACCTGACATGTGCAGTTTACTCTGTTAATTTATAGAAATCAACTGCTGTTTTACTTTTCCTTTTGATTTAAATTGTTTTTTGTTGGAAGTATTACCGGTCTCCTTTTTCCCTGGTTGACCTCTCCCCAGCTGCTTCCCCTCCCAGCAGATGTCCCCGCCCCTTACTGTCTGTGTCCTTTGGTTATGCTTATATGCATGCATATAAGTCCTTTGGTTGATCTCTTACCCCTGCCTTCCCTCCCTGGCCTGATGGTTGCTTCTGTGTCTCTGGACCTATTTTAGTTCATCAGTTTATGTTCTTTATATTCCACAAATGAGTGAGATCATGTGATATTTATCTTTCTTCGACTGGCTTACTTTGCTTAGCATAATGCTCTCTAGTTCCATCCATGCTGTTGCAAATGGTAAGAATCCCTTCTTTTTTACCGCAGCGTAGTATTCCATTGTGTAGATGTACCACAGTCTTTTAACCCACTCATCTGCTGGTGGGCATTTGGGCTGTTTCCAAATCGCAGCTATGGTGAATTGTGCTGCTATGAACATAGGGGAGCATACATCCTTTCTGATTGGTGTTTCTGGCTTCTTGGGATATAGTCCTAGAAGTGGGATCACAGGGTCAAATGGCAGTTCCATATTTAATTTTTTGAGGAAACTCCATCCTGTTCACCACAGTGGCTGCACCAGTCTGCATTCCCACCAGCAGTGCAAGAGGGTTCCTTTTTCTCTGCATCCTCGCCAGCACTTGTCATTTGTTGATGATAGCCATTCTGACAGGTGTGAGATGGTACCTCATTGTCATTTTGATTTGCATCTCTTGGATGATTAGTGATTTTGAGCATGTTTTCATGGGTCTCTTGACCTTTTGTATGTCCACTGTCGAAGTGTCTATTTAGGTCCTTTGCCCATATTTTGATTGGATTGTATATCTTCCTTTTGTTAAATTTTGGAGATTAAACCCTTATCGGATGTATCATTGGCAAATATGTTCTCCCATACAGTGGGCTCTCTTGTTGTTTTGTTTATGGTTTCTTTTGCTGTGCAGAAGCTTTTTATTTTGATGTAGTCCCATTTGTGTATTTTCTTCTTAGTTTCCATTGTCCTAGGAGACGTATCGGTAAAGATACTGCTACGA
This sequence comes from Myotis myotis, assembly GCF_014108235.1. Classification (NCBI taxonomy): domain Eukaryota; kingdom Metazoa; phylum Chordata; class Mammalia; order Chiroptera; family Vespertilionidae; genus Myotis; species Myotis myotis. The sequence continues at coordinate 492,001 of NW_023416364.1, forward strand.
CATATGTCTGATATTTGCTGCCTATGGTTTCTTCTAAGATTTTTATGGTTTCCCGTCTTACGTTTAAGTCCTTTATCCATTTTGAGTTTATTTTTGTGTATGGTTTACTTTCACTTTTTTGTCCAATTTTCCCAACACCATTTATTGAAGAGACTGTCTTGACTCCATCATATGCTCTTGCCTCCTCTGTCAAATATTAATTGAGCATAATGGCTTGGGTCGATTTCTGGGCTCTCTGTTTTGTTCCATTGGTCTATATGTCTATTCTTGTTCCAGTACCAGGCAGTTTTGAGAACAGTGGCTTTGTAATACAGCTTGATATCTGGTATTGTGATTCCCCCAACTTTGTTCTTCTTTCTCAGGATTGCTGCGGCTATTCGGGGTCTTTTTTTATTCCATATAAAATTTTGGAGAGTTTGTTCTAGGTCTGTGAAATATGCTGTTGGTATTTAATGGGGATTGCATTGAATCTATAGATTGCTTTGGGTAGTATGGACATTTTAATGATGTTGATTCTACCAATCCATGAAGACGGTATATTCTTCCATTTGTTTATGTCTTCCTCTATCTCTTTTTTCAGCGTCCTGTAATTTTCTGAGTACTGGACTTTTACCTCCTTAGTTAAGTTTATTCCTAGGTATCTTAATTTTTTTGTTGCAATGGTAAATGGGTTTTTTGTTTGTTTTTTAAGTTTCTCTTTCTCTGAGTCCATTATCGGTGTATACAAACGCCATAGATTTCGGGGTGTTAATTTTATATCTTGCTACTCTGCCAAATTTATTTATTAAATCTAGTAGGTTTTTTTTTGTTTTTGTTTTTGTTTTAAAATATATTTTATTGATTTTTTACAGAGAGGAAGGGAGAGAGATAGAGAGTTAGAAACATCGATGAGAGAAAAACATTGATCAGCTGCCTCCTGCACATCTCCTACTGGGGATGTGCCCACAACCCAGGTACATGCCCTTGACCGGAATCGAACCTGGGACCTTTCAGTCCGCAGGCCGACGCTCTATCCACTGAGCCAAACCAGTTTCAGCTCTAGTAGTTTTTTGATGGAATCTTTAGGGTTTTCTATGTACAATATCATGTCATCTGTGAATACTGACAGTTTTACTTCTTCTTTTCCTATTTGGATGCCTTTATTTCCTCCTCTTGCCTGATCGCTGTGAATAGGACTTCCAGAACTATGTGGAATAATAGTGGTGAAAGCAGGCATCCCTGTCTTGTTCCTGTTCTTAAGGGAAATGCTTTTAATTTTTGCCCATTGAGTATGATGTTGGCTGTAGGTTTGTCATATATGGCCTTTATTCTGTTGAAGTATGATCCCTCTATTCCCACTTTACTGAGAGTTTTTATCAAAAAAGGGTGCTGTATTTTGTGGAATGCTTTTTCTGCATCTATTGATATGATCATGTGGTTTTTATCTTTCAGTTTGTTTATGTGATGTATCACATTTATTGATTTGCGAATATTGTACCAGCCTTGCATCCCTAGAATAAATCCCACTTGATCAGGATGTATGATCTTTGTAATATTTTGCTGGATCTGATTTGCTAATATTTTGTTAAGGATTTTAGCGTCTGTGTTCATTGGAGATATTGGCCTGTAATTCTCTTTCTTTGTGCCTTTATCTGGTTTTGGAATTAGGGTGATGCTGGCTTCATAAAAAGAGCTTAGAAATGTTTCTTCCTCTTGAATTTTTTGAAATAGTTTGAAGAGGGTAGGTATTAGTTCTTCTTTGAATGTTTGGTAAAAATTCACCTATAAATCCATCTGGTCCAGGATTTTTGTTTGCTGGAAGTTTTTAAATTACTGCTTTAATTTCTTTGGTTGTTATTGGCGTACTCGGGTTTTATCATTCCTCCTGTTTGAGTTTTGGAAGATTGTATGTTTCTAGGAATTTATCCATTTCACCCAGATTGTACAGTTTGTTGGCATATAGTTGTTCATAGTATTTGCTTGCAATCCTTTTGTATCTCTGTGGTACCCATTTTTATATCACCTCTTTCACCTCTGATTTTATTTACTTGGGTCCTCTCTCTTTGTTTCTTGATGAGTCTGGCTAAAGGTTCATCAATCTTGTTATCAATCTTGTTTATCTTTTCAAAGAACCAGTTCTTGGATTTGTTGATCTTTTGTACTGGGTGTTTGTTTGTTTGTTTGTTTGGTGTCTATGTTATTTATTTCTGCTCTAATCTTTATTATTTCCTTCCTTCTACTTCCTCTTGGCTTTTCTTGCTGTTCTCTTTCTAATTCATTTAGTTAAAGGGTTAGATAGTTTATTAGTCCTTTCTCTTGTTTCTAGAGGGAGGCCAGTGCTATGAACTTCCCTCTCAGGACTGCTTTCATGGTGTCCCATAGGTTTGGGGTGGTTGTGTGTTTATTTTCATTTGTTCCCAGGAAGTTTTTAATTTCTTGCTTGATCTCATTGGTAACCCATTAATTGCTTAATAACATGCTAGCTAGCCTCCATGTATTTGAGTGTTTTTGAGTTTTTTTTATTTTAGTTGATTTCTAACTTCATGCCATTGTGATCTGAGAAGATGCTTGGTTTTATATCAGTCTTCTTGAATTTGTATAAACTTGTTTTGTGCCCTAACATGTGGTCTGTCTTTGAGAATGTTCCATGTGCACTTGAGAAGAATGTATATTCTGTTGTTTTGGGGTGAAATGTTCTGTAAATGTCAGTTAGATCCATCTGACCTAGTGTGTCATTTAAGGCCTCTGTTTCCTTGTTACATTTTTGTATGAAAGATCTATCCAGTGAAGTCAGTGGTGTATTAAAGTCCCCTACTATGACTATTGCTGTCAGTCTCTCCTTTAAGGTCCATCAAGAGTTCTTTAATGTCCTTTGGTGCTCCTGTGTTGGGTGCATGTATGTGTACAAGGGTTCTATTTTCTTGTTGAATCATTCCCTTTAGTATTATGTAGTGGCCTTCTTTGTCTCTTGTGATGGCCTTTGTTTTGCAGTCTGTTTGGTCTGATAAGAGTATTGCTGCTACTCCAGCTTTATTTTTCTTTCCATTTGCTTGGAATATATTTTTCCATCCCTTCATTTTGTCTCTGTATATCTTTTGTTCTGAGATGGGTATCATAGACAGCATGTATACGGGTCTTCTTTTCTTATCCATTGTCACCCTATGTCTTTTGAATGGAGCATTTAGTCCATTTACATTTAAATTTATTATTGATAGGTATTTATTGCCATTTTTGTTTTCTTTATGCCTATGATCCTCTCTCTCCTTTTCTTCTTCTTAAAGCAGTCCCTTTAACATTTTTTGCATTGCTGGTTTGGTGGTAATGTACTCCTTTAACCTTTTTTATCTGGAAAACTTTTTATTTTGCCTTCAATTTTAAATGATAGCCTCACTAGATACAGTACTCTTGGATTTAGGCCCTTGCTTTTCATTACTTGGAGTACTTCGTGCCACTCCCTTCTGGCCTGGAATGTTTCCATTGAGAAGTCAGCTGTCATTCTAATGGGAATTCCTTTGTAGGTGATTTGCTGCCTTTCTCTCCTGCTGCCTTTAAGTTTCTTTCTTTTTTTTTTAACATTTGCCATTTTAATTACGATGTTGTCTAGGTGTGGGCCTCTTTGGGTTCATCTTGATTGGGACACTCTGTGCCTCCTGAATGTGTGTGACAGTTTCCTTCACCAGGTTGGGCAAGTTTTCTGTCACTATTTCTTTAAACAGGTTATCTGTTCCTTGCTCACCTTCTTTCCCTTCTGGTATTCCTGTAATGCGAGTGTTGTTGTTACATTTCATGTTCTCCCAGAACTCTCTTAAGCTGTCTTCCTGCTTTTTAATTCTTTTTTCTATTTGCTGCTCTAATTGGGTATTTATTTCTATCCTGTCTTGTCTTTAAAATCACTGATTCGGTCCTCTGCCTCATCCAGTTCTACTTTTAATTCCTTCCAGTGTGTTCTTCATGTCAGATATATCACTTAGCTTTTCTGTCTGGTTCCTGTTAATGGCCTCTGTTTCCCTTCTCATGTGTTGTAATTTGCACTCAGTTCCTTAAGCACCTTTATGATCATTGCTTTGAACTCTATGTCTGATAGGTTGCTTGCTTCCATCTCACTTAGTTCTTTTCTGGAGAGTCCTTCTTTTCTCTCATTTAGGAGCTGTTTCTTTGTCTCCCCATTTTATGTCTTTGTATTTGCTTCTATGTATCAGATAGGATGCTATCCCTCCCCGTCTTAGTGGGATGGCCTCATGTAGAAAGTGTCTTGAGGGGTCCAGTGGTGCAGTCTCTTTGTTCCCCTGAGCTGGATGCTCTAGGAATGCCCCTTGTGTGCTTTGTTTGGGCTCCCCTGTTGTAACTGGGACTTGATTGTTGATGTCCCAGGTGTGGGAGGGACCCCGCCACCCCCCCAACTTGTGAGGTTCAACCCCAGTGTCATCGTGCCAGCTGTCCAGTGGTTGGGGCTCCTTACCCCAGAGGCTGGTTCTGCCTTGAATCTCCACCATGACGGACATGGTTCTGGCTGTACTTCCTTCCCCCACAGAGCTGCTCCCACAGGTGTCAGCTGCAGGCGCTTGGGGTCCTGCTGACTTTTGCCTCCTAGACGTTAATTTTTTGTTTTTCTTTTTTGTTAATCCTCACCCGGGGATATTTTTCCATTGATTTTTTTTTTTTTTTAGAGAGAATGAAAGACAGAAATATCGATGTAAGAGAAACACATTGATTGGTTGCCTCCTGCATGCACCCTGACCAGGGCCCAGGCCCAGGGAGGAGCCTGCAACCAAGGTACATGCCTTTAACTGGAATCTGACTCAGGACCCTTCCATCCACAGGCTGATGCTCTATCCACTGAGCCAAACCGGCTAGGGCTTAAATGTTAATTTTTCAATCTAAGGGTTTTGTAATCTAGCCCATTGAGCCTCAGTCCAGAAGAGTGGCTGCCCCCTTGTGGGCAACCTAAAGCCAGCAGTTAATGACCTTGTTCACGATCAAGGGCAGTTTGTAGTTCTGGTATAAAAGCTGTGACACAGACTCGAATTTGATTTTAGCTGCATGTCTTCCTGGCTGCGCTGCTTTAGGCAGATTTCCCAGTCGCTCCAAGCTGCAGTTCGTTTGCCTCAAAGGGAGTAATAAACCTACTTTAAAGGGTGGCATTCCCTGACTTGTCCTCTGCCTGGCACACAAGAGGCAGTTGGTAAATATTTGGAAAAAATGAAGGCATTCATGTTGTGAAGATTAAATACCATTTCTGTAAAAGACCCAGTACAGGATGTTGCGAATAGTAAGTACTCAAAATTATAGCTAAAATGTGGATTTATTTTTTTAAAAAAAGACTATTCCACTGCATAAAGCCCAAGTTTTCATTTTCATTTTAAGAAATAAATAATCCAAACAGAAGAACCAATTATAGAACATAGGACTTTAAGAAAAATAATAATCATTAAATTCTTCATAGGGTTTTGGGAAGGAATGGACCTTATATATCCTCCCATAGAAGTCTTTTGTTTTATTAATAAAGAAACAGATATGTCAGCGCTCGAATAATTTTACCAAGAATTGCTTTAACTTTGCTCTTCTTCTCAGCTAAGTACTGTTTCCCTATTCCTGTACTGAGGTTATTGCATATTTGAATTCCAGTCAGCAGACTTTAAGTTTATTTTTATTTTAGCATCTAGTTCAATTTGACCCAAAGCCTTTCAGTTATTTTAATTTCTATTCTGTCGTCCATGCTGTATGCTAATCAGATTTGTAGGTAACATGTCTTTGGAGGTCGTTATTCAGGTCATTAACTGGATTATCATCACGTAGAATCATGAACCGTGGGGTCAGGGCAGAGCCCACTAGGAGCCCGATATGCAGTCCAGCTTCCTTTGGCCCAGTCATTCCATCGAATGCAAACCCTCAGAGCGATGTTAGCAGCAGCTCATGTTTATGTCTTGTCTATGGAAATGACTTGCTCTGCTATGTTGAGTCTTGGTGATTTTTCATGAGTGACAGACAACACTGATATATATTTAAAAGTTCTTCTATTACCGTAGGGTTTGATTCGTTAAGGTCAGAAAACAAAATTATTGACTGTGTTTAGGGAAATTTTCTTCTAATCCCTTTTCTAGTCCTAGATGTTAATTCTTTTACTTATGTTGGTCCTACACTTACAAATTTGAATTTGTCTTCCCTCCCTCGCTTCCTTCTACCAATAAAATGACATTGTTTTTCTCCCAAGAATATGGGACTTTCCATTTATTGGCCAGTTTCTTTCTGTTCAGAATGAGGTGTAGTCCCTGGCCCGCCTCTGCTGGGTTGTGTGGCAGAGCCGGGAGCCCGGCTTGGAGCCCTGACACAGGCCCCTTCTCCTTCCTGCCAGGTTCCCAGCTGTGAGCAGAGCAGGAGAGCCGTGCGTAATACACATCAACATTAACGGGAACTAGGCAGTGCTGGGCCAGGATGTTGTCATTATTCTTGGAGTCCCTGTTCCCTCCGGGAAAGGAAGTTATCACCCGGGGAGGAGAGGATTGGCAGGTGCACGGATTTGTCCGTATATGACTAATAGCCATTAGGTCCTCCGTTCATTCTGTGTGATTTATGGCTCCTCAGACATTTCATCTCCTTAGGTGGTCGCGTTGTGTCCCAGCTGCCCTTGGGTGAGTTCATTTCTCTAAGGCGTGCTCCAGGGTGAGATGCATGACCCGTGAGAGGCCTCCATGGTGCTGGCTCTGTAACTCACAAATAGGGTCTGATTGTTAGATACAAACTAGACTGTTACCCTGGGAAGTCTTTTCATGTGGCGTTTTCACCTTCGCTGAGATGTTGAACACCTTGGCCCCCTCCAGGCATGAATCGGATGCTCCCAGTGCGCGAGCGCTCTCGGACGGAGGAGGACATCCTGCGGGCGGCGCTCAGGGGCGGCCGGAGGCCCGGGAGCCACGCCGCGTCCGCCTCGGACGACTCCAATGGGCTGGAGTGGGAGAGCGACTTCGTGAGCGCCGACGTGGACGACAACGGCAACTCCGAGTTCTCTGGCTTCGTGAACCCCGTGCTAGACCTGTCGGAGCCCGGCGGGCAGCCAGTGGGCGGAGAGCCACAGACGCGAGGGGGTCAGATCTTGTGACCCAGCTTGGCAGGTGGGACCCAGTGTAACCCCAGCGAGAATGTGTAAATCATGCTGAGCCTTGGCACCGGAGGTGGGAGCCGTGTACAAGCTGTCAGAAAGGACCGGAGATGGGCTGGATCTGAACTGCTTCAGAACAAGTGCAATTTCAGCATCTGCCTTCGTTTTCAAAACAAGTTCATGGTTCTGTCACAGTATCAAGTACATTCCCGTTTGCAGTCTGTAGGTGTTCTTTCTAGGATGGCTTTGTTGGTTTTACTTAGTGTGTCTGCAGAAGCTTGTTCAGTGTCTGACTGCGAGTGTTAAGGCTTTGGGTGTTAACGCTGAGCAGACAGAGGGACAGAGGACGGAGCGCCCGGCTCAGACTCAGAATAACGGTCCCGCTCCGCATGCCTGTCCCGCACTCACTCACCACCAGGTCGTAGCGGTTACTCTGGGAGGCGACTCGAATGCTCACGTGTCATTCTCTGTCCACACTGACTGCACATCCACGTAGGAGATGATAGGACAGAGGAAGCTTCCCGAGTTCGAACGCTTGAAGTTGGTGATCAGGAGTAGAAGAAGATGAATGTTCACTTCCTTTTACATGCGCTACACATGAATGTTGACTTTAGTTGATAAATTAAATTTCTAGACGCCTTTTTTTTTTTTTTTTTATTTCCAGTGACTGGTCTTAGAAAGATCTTATTCTCTGCATCATTTAATAAGAAAGGAAAACCTAACAAGGAAATACGGGTATTTCAGAGTAAATAAATCCTTTCTGGTGTGAAAGGATCTGTGGATTTCTATTGAGTTTCCTTTGCCTTGTAATTCAAGGTGCACTACTGGGCTGGAATTAAGTCCATCAATAAATACACCTCCTCCTTGGGGTGGACAGTGAGCTCTTTCCTCTGAAGGTTAGGCACCAACTTCAAAGGCCAAGGAGACGCCTAGTGGCTTATCTGGATTTTGCTGAGAATTGATGTGATTTCAGTCAGCAAACTTGATTTTTTTCCTCAGCGCTTTTCCTTTTCTTTTTCTTGCGACAATGACAGCGCATGTTCTCAAGACCATCGGAAGGCCCGGGTGTAAATAGCGACTCGGATTCTTGCTGCACTTAACGCATCACGTGGTCCTTTCAGTGTCTGAGCTGCTCGGCAAGGGCGTCTGTGGTTCTGTCACTTTATCTCATAGACCTACACACGACACTAAGTATGTAGACGTGTTCGGTAACGCTATTGGTTATGTCTGTGTTCGCATAATTTACGTTGTAGCTATGTCATGGGAAATATTTTAAGGTAATCTATACTCACACTGCCTGTTATGCTTTTTGAAGTTTATATACATCTGATGTATATTCTTTGTTTGGCATAAGCTACGATTGTAATTTTTTTGCATTTTGTTCATAAAATATTTTTTGGAGGAATGGCAGCTTGTCGAGGATTGTGAATAAACACATTTTTACATTTAAAAACTAATTTTAAAAATTATTGTTTTATTCCATAAACATGCCATAATTATTTTTTTCTTTATTTTTTTATTTTTTTAAAAATTTTTTAATTGTTTACGGTATTACAAATAGTAGTACATATGTCTCCTAACAGGCAGTGAGTGACCCTGACTTCTGACAGTTACTTTATTAAATCTGCTATGAAGACAAAAAGTAGTAAATTAGGAAAGCAGGCTGGAACTAAACTTGAAAATGTTTGTTTTACCTGCTGTGAAGAGGATATTAAATTTTTTGTTGTTGTTAATCCTCACTTGAGAATATTTTTCCATTGATTTTTAGAGTGAGTGGAAGGGAAGGAGAAGCAGAGAGAGACACATCGATGGGTTGCCTCCCGCATGAGCCCTTGACCAGAATTGAATCCAGGACCCTTCAGTCTGCAGGCCGACACTCTGAGCCCAACTGGCTAGGGCTGATTTATGTTTGTTAAAAACACTGGAAATAACTAATTTTTCAGCAAATATTGGAGAATCTACTGTGTCTGGTAGGGTAAGCGTGGAAACATCGCATTGAAAAGTTTCTGTTTTGTTTACCTTCTGGCAAGAGAGACAGACAATAACAAGTAATTGGGAATCACAGATGACAGCAGGAGATACACTGGATGACGGACAGGGCAGCAAGGGGACGAGGGACTGGGTTTGACAGGTCAGGAGCCCTCTGTGAGGAGACGGCCTTGGACCTGAGACACTGGAGCAGGACCAGCCAGGGCAAAGGCCTGGGAAGCATGTGGTAAGGAAAGGGAACCGAACGTGCAAGGTGAGGTGGGAGGGAGTTGGTATGTTCCGAGCATAAAAGACCACTTGGCCAGTCATGTGAGGCCTGTAGGCATGGAGAAGGATGAGTTTAAAAAAAAAAAAAAAACACACGTATTTTTATTGATTTTAAAAGAGAGAGGAAGGGAGAGGGAGAGAGAGAAACATTGATGAGATAGAAACATCAATGATGAGAATCATTGATCAGCTGCCTCCTGCACGCCCCACACGGGACCAAACCCCCAGCCTGGCATGTGCCCTGACCAGGAATCAACCTCCTGGTTCATAGATCAGCGCTCAGCCACTGAGCCACACTGGAGGGCAAGGTGAGTTTTACTTGATGTAGAATAGGAAGCTGGAGTAACAGTGAGCACGTGGGCATTTTTGAAAAAGTGCTCTAGCCGCTGTGCAGGCGGGTTGTAGAGGGCACCCCTCATGGGGCACGGTGGGGCCGGGGCGGGAACGGCTGTTGGAACACAGAGCAGAGTCTTCTGAGGGGTCAGACATGGGTAGGAGAGGGGGGTCAGAGACAGCTTAGCTGCAGTACCTCCTACCAGCACCCCGCTTGGCAGTCTCAAATGGCACCTGCGGAGAGCTGACTGGTGGAGGGCGGGCCGCTGGCCCTTGGGAGGTCAGGTTCTCTGATCGATCCTGGCACCCAGTGGCCCTGGGTCAGCACACGGAGTGAGGAGGGGAGGAGAATGGCTTGGACACACACGGGCAGAGCTGCGTGTCTGAGTGCACAGCCCCGGGCTCGGCCGCACTGGGCCTGTCCTTAGAGTTTCCAAGAAAATGGTTCGAGAATTAAACAGATTTTATTAGGTGCGTAGGTGCTGTTGACATTAGGAATTCGTGGAATTAAACATTTTAATAGGACATAAAGATCAGTTTAAAATTGGGTAAGAAAACTGAAACATACTTCTGCATCTAGCACAGTGGTTCAATAAAATGTTTTAAGTGCTGTTTTTAGGTGCTGATTACAGACAAGAACTTTATTCTTGAGAACAGACACATACTATAATCCCATCGGTCGGAAGTCAAGGTATTAGCTCAGATAAGCTCCCACATTAAAGCCACAGCAATGCGCAGACACTAACACACGCTCCCCTCCAGGCCAGTGCCCGACAACCAGCAGGCAACCATCTGCCTGTAGCCTTGGCCTTAAAACCAGTGGCTGCTGTGAGATGATGTGACCTAGAGGTGGTTCTTACAAAACAAAGCACAGGACTAACATCAGGTGTAAAGAGAAAACACTACAACCCATTTATTGGTCATCACTCCATCACCACACCCATGTGCACGAGCCCTCAGCACGTCCAGCCATGCACCAGGCAACCGAGTCGGTGCCGCCCACGAATTACAGGCTGTGGAACGGCAGCCCTGGGTCCGACTCTACGGCATCAGCAGGCGACAGCCGGGCTGCAGGTAACGGTCAGTGGCGTCCGCAGAGTGCTCCGTCCGCCTCTCCTCTTGCCTGTGCCTAATACTCATTCTCATCCATTTCCCTCGGAGAAGCACTCAGGGAAGTGCTCTGGGTGCACCAGGACGAGGACCTGCAGAACTCGGGGGTGGGCTTGCGTGCGGGCCAGTCGTGTTCCTGCAGGAGAGGCCTGGGGGACATAATGAACAGAGTCTCGAAAAACTCCAGGGACTCCCCGTCTTCCTTCTCCACCAGGAGCTGGTACTCGCCGAAGCGGACCATGCACCTGTAGGGCAGCTCCACTTTGTTCAGGTAGCCCAGCTCCGTGCTATCCACCAGCAGGCTGGTCTTCCTGCTCATGTTCTTAATCTCAAAAGAGAGCACGGAGCTGTCGAACTTTTTAAACAGCTGCAGGGAGAACTGGACTCGCGAAACCTGCTTGTCCTGAAAAGTGTAGCGACAGATGGTGGAATTTCGGCCAAATTTCACCACTTCGCTGGACGGGAGCTTCTCTGGGTTATAGAACCTTATCGATTGGAATATCCCATTTTGCACCTGGCCAGGATGGTAAATGGTGATCCGCAGGCTCGTCACTGTCTCTTCCGTGTCCGCGTCTTCGAAACTGGACATGGCGGCGGCAGCACCTGCCTGCAAGTCAGCAGCACGTTAGCTCACATCCCACTCTGGGCACCGAGACCTTTTTTTTAATATATACATATATTACACACACACACACACACTAGAGGCCTGGTGCATGAAATTCGTGCATGGGCGGGGGGAGGGGTGTCCCTCAGCCCAGCCTGCACCCTCACCAATCTGGGACCCCTCAGGGGATGTCCCTCTCACAATACAGGACTGCTGGCTCCCAACCGCTAGCCTGCCTGCCTGCCTGCCTGCCTGATTGCCCATAACCACTCCCCTGCCAGCCTGATCGATGCCTAACTACTCCCCTACCAGCCCAATCACCCCCAACTGCCCTCCCCTGCCAGCTCAGTCACCCCCAACTGCCCTCCCCTGCCAGCTCAGTCACCCCCAACTGCCCTCTGCCGGCCTGGTCACCCCCAACTGCCCTCCCCTGCCAACCATCTTGTGACCACATGGGGGTGGCCATCTTGTGTGAGGATGTGATGGTCAATTTGCATATTACCTCTTTAATATATAGGGTTGATTGATTTCAGAGAGGAAGGGAGAGGGAGAGAGAGAGATAGAAACATCGATGATGAGAATCATTGATCGGCTGCCTCCTGCACACCCCACATTGGAGATCACAACCCATTGAACCGTGACCTCCTGGTTCACAGGTCGATGCTCAACCACTGAGCCATGCCAGCTGGGCGAGGCAATGAAATCTTGATTCTCATATTTGATGAAAATCTTCTGATAGGTCATTTAGATTTTAAGTTAAGAAAACAATACATAGAATCCTTTCAATTATACATGAAATTGTATACCAAGCTCTGTGAATTGGTGTTACCCTTTTCCTATCTCTTTTTCATTTCTAGTTTGATAAGACCATACATGTAATCCAACAACAAAAGAAGTAATTATTGATAATAAAGTGGTTTGTGGGTGGCATAACAAAACCCCAGTTTCCTTCTCATTTAAATAGAGCTGCTGGGGCCAGACAGCAGGGCAGCCGTGCTTGAAAAGGGAATCGGGAATAAGGGGTCTTGCCTTCGATCTGAATGTCCTCAGAGGACGAACCTATAAAAGCTGTCATTTACTGTTAAAACTAGATGGATGTGAATTCTGAAACCTGATTAAAGAAAGATTTAAAAAGTCATAAATAATTGCAACATTTACTGTCATCATTTGTACTTCTAGTAGGTAAACGGTTAAAAATAGTAAGTTATTTCAAAGGTTATTTTACCATTTTAATATGTAGATGTGACAACTTTAAAAGTCTCTCTGATGGCCCTAGCCGGTTTGGCTCGGTGGATAGAGAACATTGGCCCTCAGACTAAAGGGTCCCAGGTTCAATTCCGGTCAAGGGGACGTACCTGGGTTGCAGGCACATCCCCAGTAGGGAGTGTGCAGGAGGCAGCTGATGGATGTTTCTCTCTCAGTGATGTTTCTCACTCTCTATCTCTCTCCCTTCCTCTCTGTAAGAAATCAATAAAGTATATTTAAAAAAAAAAGTCTCTCTGACGTAGTTCTAAGCACAGACTCCACGGGAGTTGTTTGTTTTTGCCAGACGTCCCTAACGATGGACAGCTGTCAGTAACCACAAGCGGCCCAATTGCTGTTACCACACCGGCCACACCTGCGCCCGGGAGGGCCGCCCCCTCCCCCCCATTGCAGGGACCTCAGCAGTCAGTGGGGTAGAGGGTATCACAGGACAGGAGAGTTCGTTACCAAAACCCCTGGAGGTTATTTTGACACAGAAATGCCATTTTAAAACTTCAAAAAGGGTTATATGCACACGATTACAGAATTCAAAACAGTAAAGGCTTTTAAAAAAAGTATCTTCCCACCATAGCCAGTTTGGCTCAGCCTGCGGACTGAAGGGACCCGGGTTCGATTCCAGTCAAGGGCACACACCCGGGTATCGGGCTCGATCCCCAGTGTGGGGTGTGCAGGAGGCAGCCCATGAATGATTCTCATCATTGATGTTTCTATATCTCTCTCCCTCTCTCTCCCTCTCTGAAATCAATAAAAATATGTATTTTTAAAAAGTATCTTCCCTCCACCCTAATCCTGTTTCCTCTTCTAGAATCAGTTGTAAAGTTGATTTTTCCCATAAAAAAATTCTTTACACAACAAGCATACTAGGTCTTGCGTTTTTCAATTAATAATACAAATGGATGCTTTTCCCATATCTACACATAAATGCACCTCATTCTTTACCAGCGGCACCGACCTCTAAGTCAGTGTGTTGGGAAGCCACATCCCCAGGCGGTGGGCTTGCTGCCTGCATTCTTCAAACCCTGGTTTGGGGCTTGGGGCTCTAAGTCCTAAGCAAGGCTGATTTGTGACTTCAATGTTTTCTGTCTGCGGCCTGTAGTAGATGTTAGTATCAGAGCTAGTTTAAAAAAGCAATGCTTTCATTTCCTTTCTTTGGTTCCTGGTGTTGTAACATAGTTTTTTTTTGCTTGTTTGACAAAGTGATGCTGCTACAAATCAAATTGTCAACTTATTCAACAAATGCCAGAGCTAAGCAATTTCTTTTTTATTCATTTGGAAATACGTTATGTAACTTTACTTCCGTAACCGATTCTGCGTGCAGGTTTTTACACCCTATTGTATCAGCCACGGAGACGCTCGACTGGAAACAGGAAAAGTGAAAGGAACCCTTAACATCATGGGCCCATTTGTGGTAAAAATTACGATGAAATCAAAGACAGCAAGCATCAACCCACAGCACTAACATCGGGGAATCCACCCCAGGCTGTGATTTTAGAGACTGTAGCTGTGACCCTGGCAGGGCAGGGCGCAGGGAGGCGTGTGTATTAGAATCAGCAGGACAGGGCTGGAGCCTGGCGCTGGGAGGGACCCACTGGGTCCACCCCCAGGTGTGTGGACCGGTTCCTACTTGCTGGCAAGGGGGCAGCCAGGTTGTTAGGGTGAACCTGTCTCTGACATCAAGAACACAGAGCGTATGCTCTGCCCATTTAACACGTCCACCTGCAAGGCCCCCTGTGAGCGGCCTGAGCCCTGCCACTCCAGGGTGGTCGGTAGAAAACCAGAAAAGACAGAAACTAACCAAAACACACCCTGAAAGGTAAAATAGGTGGGTCTTTTCTTTAAAACACAAACACGAGCCCTAACGGTTTGGCTCTGGATAAAGGGTGGGCCTGCGGACTGAAAGGTCCCAGGTTCAATTCCGGTCAAGGGCACACGTCCAGGTTGCTGGCTCATCCCCAGTAGGGGGCATGCAGGAGGCAGCAAATCAATGATTCTCTCTCACCATTGATGTTTCTATCTCCCTCTCCCTTTCTGAAATCAATAAAAATATCCTATCTAATAAAGAGGGAATATGCTAATTAACTCTCGCACCATCGCAAAGATGGCAGCGCCCACGGCCAATAAGGAGGGAATATACTAATTGACTGCCCGCCCTCAGAGATGGCAGCGCCCACAGCCACAAGATGGCAGCACCCAGTCCCCTCAGCCCCAGGGCCACCCAAGGCTCAGATAACCAGGGCCGGCCAAGGCTTGCGCTGCCGGCAGTCGCAGCAGCAGAGGTGTGATGGGGCGTTGCCTTGCCCTGATCACCAGGTTGCCTCCCGCCCGAGGGCTCCTGGACGGTGAGAGGAGGCAGGCCAGGCTGAGGGACCCCCCTCCAGTGAATGAATTTTCATGCACCAGGCCTTTAGTATATAATAAAAGCCTAATATGCAAATTGTCTCCTTGGGCTGTCATTTGACCACTCGCTATGGCTGCACTGACCACCAGGAGGTGGCACAGAACAGGGTAGGTGTTGGCGACACAGCGCTGGCAGTGGAGGCGCTGCTGGCCCTGATGGGCCCCAACAAGAGTGGGGCCACGGTGGGATGGTGGAGCAGGTGAGCGGGCGGCGCCAGGCCAAGGCGGGTGCGAGCGGGAGCCCGATCACCCCACAGATGGCGACCAGCGTGGTGGGGCGCGGGACTGCCGCCCAGCTTCCAGGCCCTGAGAGAGCCCAGGGTGTGTGTGTGTGTGTGTTGGGGGGGGGGGGCGCACACCCCAAATCAATTGCCCTGAAGGCAAATGGTAGAGCAGGTGAGGGGGCAGCACCAGGCCAAGGCGGGGCGCCAGGCGTTGCTGTGAGGCTGGGGGTGCGACTGGGGCCCGATCCCCACAGGCCACCCTGAAGGACTGGGCCTCTAGTGTTTAAAATACGTAAAGGGCACCCACGAATGGGCAGGTGCCCAAACACAGCCTTTTCAAACCCTACATGTTACCACGGAAACTGGAGCAGTGGGCTCCGCTTCCACAGTGGTGACCTCTGCAGAGGGGGCTCCCCCACGCTCCGGACCTTTGACCTTTGTGCCACGTGCACTTAACATCTATTCCAGATTTCACAGATATTTTCGTTACAAAATCACAAACCATCTGGTTTTATGGGATGACATGAAGTGGAGACGGAGTATCATTCAAGTTGTAACCTGGGGTCGGACAGGAAAAGGCTGCGATACTCTGGGATGACATCCGTAGCAATGTCTGTGTCGGCAAATGAACTGGGATAAATAGACACAAAGAGGCGTTGGGGCCGGCCGGTTCGGCTCAGTGGATAGAGCCTCTGCCTGCGGACTGAAGGGTCCTGGTCAGGGCACGTGCGGGGTTGTGGGCCTGACCCCCAGTGGGGGGCGAGCAGGAGGCAGCCGATCCATGATTCTCTCTCATCGTTGGTGTTTCTCTCTCCCTCTCCCTTTCTCTCTGAAATCAATAAAAATATATTTTAAAAAATTAAAAAAGGCGCCAGGCTTTCGGGGGGCCTTGATCACAGCACCACCCAGAGGCAGGTGGCTGCGTCCTGAGCGCCCCGCGGGCCACCGGGCGGCGCACTTACCTGGGATCTGGGGCTGGGAGGGGGTCCGCGCCTGACTCCGAGGGTGGGGGGGATCAGGGGGGGCTGGGGGAGGATGGGCAGGGTGATCAGCGCAGAAACCCGCCCCGCCCGCTCCCCCGTCCCCACCGACCCCCCGCCCCCGCCGCCCCCCGCCAGGCCCCGCGAAGCCAGGGGCGGGGGACGGGGTTTGACCATCAACGGCCGCCCGTGGAGATATTTTTGGTCAAAGGAGCCAGTTCCTCGCTGCTTCACAGACAGCGGGGCGCCCCGGGGGGTCGGGCGTGCCCGCAGTTGCCCACATTCTCAGCGCGTGTTGTTTAAAACGAGGTGGGCTGTGCACAGGGGCCTGTTCCGGGCGCCGAGTGTCCCTCCGACACTTTTACTCCCCCCTCCCCGCCCCTCACGGCGCCCTCCCCGGTGAACGCGCAGCACTGGCCGCGGGAGGGAGGAGGGACGTGGGGACACCGGCTTCCCTCCCTCCGGGAGCCCTGGGTCTGGGGGCCTCACCGAGGAGCGGACTCGGCTCGGGGCGACGGTCCTGTTCGCGGGCGCGGGCGCGGGTCGGCGGGACCCTGGGCGCGCGCTGTGTTCCGGGAGCGCCTCCCTCCCCCCGCGCGGCGGCGGCTCCCAGCGTCTGCGCGGCCCGCGATCGCCCCGGGGGGGGCGGCAGACACGCCTGCTCCCCACCAGAAGCGGGAAAGTCCCCGGAAAGCGGTGGATTCCTCTATTTCCCAACGCGCAGCCCGGGCCCGGGCCCTTCTCCGCGGGAGCCTCCGGGAGCGCAGAGCCGCGCACAGAACCGCCTGCTCCGCGCCTTCCGCCCGGGGCCCCCACAGCCCCCCCGCGCCCGCCCCCCACCGCGCGCGCCCAGCACACTACGCCCGCCCCCCACCGCGCACGCCCCCCACCGCGCGCGCCCAGCACCCTACGCCCGCCCCCCACCGCGCACGCCCAGCACCCTACGCCCGCCCCCCAACCGCGCGCGCCCAGCACCCTACGCCCGCCCCCCCAACCGGGCCCGCCCCCCAACCGCGCGCGCCCAGCACCCTACGCCCGCCCCCCAACCGCGCGCGCCCAGCACCCTACGCCCGCCCCCCACCGCGCACGCCCAGCACCCTACGCCCGCCCCCCAACCGGGCCCGCCCTCCACCTCGCGCGCCCAGCACCCTACGCCCCGCCCACACCATGCTCCCCCCCCCCACGTTGCTCCTCCTGTCCGTGACCCGCCCACCGCATCCACCACGCACCCCACCACGCCTCCCGCACCGCCTCTGGGAGCCCAGCTGATGCGCAGTGACCGACGGGGACCCACCTCCCCAACCGGGGAGCTCTGACCTACAGAGAATAGGCGCCACTCTCCTGCCTCGGGGAGAAGGTTTGGAAGAAGGGCAGGACCTGAGGTGTCTAGAGGGTCAGAGCCCAGGGACCATGGGGAGAAGGGGACTGAGAGCCCGAGGCGGGAGGGGGGGGGGCGGGGGGGGGGAACCCCTCCAGGTCGGGAAAGGCCAGCAGGAGGCCCCTGCCTGTTTGGGTTCTGTCCTGACTTCCCAAGCGCTGGTTTTGGGGCAGCCGCACTCCGGGGGCCTGTAAGGCTACAATTCTTTTGCTCGTTAATCAGCAGCATTTCTTTCTTTCTGGAATAGAGGCAGCCAGCGTGTCCTCTTGCAGCAGCAGGACATGAAAGCAGGCGAAGAGAGGACATGGACTTTGACCCTGTCAATAAACTCGTACAATAAAAAAAAGTGCCGGAACTGGAGTTTCTGGTCTCTAACCTTTAAAATGCGATCTGTGACCATGCTCTATGCGCTGCCAAGGACTGGTTCGTAGGTGCCCTGTATAATAAAAGCCTAATATGCAAACTGTCCCCTCGGTTAGTTGTTAGACCAGGAGTTTGACCGCTCGCTATGACGTGTGCTGACCACCAGGGGGAGGCCCGGGACATGGCGCTGGCAGCCGCATGGGCACCGAGGACTGTGCAGCGGCCGGAGGGATGGTGGAGCAGGGGAGCGGATGGCGCCAGGCTAAGGCCAGGGTGCCAGGCGGGGCTGCAAGGGTGGGGGCGCCAGCTGGGGCCTGATCTCCGCAGGACACCCCAAGGGACCCCGTCCCCGTGCCTGAGGTGCATGAATCCGCACATGGGGCCTCCAGGTGATGATAACAGAGCAGGTGCGACAATTGCTAAGATGCATGCTGCTGTGTTTGTTTCCCGTCAGTGACCCAGAATGAGACTCTGAATGAGCCTTCAATTCTAGACCAGAATCCAAGCTCCCTAAGTTGTCTGCCTCTGGCAGCCGGGTCAGCATCATGGGCCTTAAAGCCCAGAAAGCTTGTGGCAGTTGCAAAACAGTCAAGAGTGCACACGGGAGTTTCTGTTCCCGGGAGCCTCGAGTGACACTGGACAAGGGCTGCAGCGACTTGGCCCTCTGTTCCCCTCACCCGAGGCAACGCTATAGGCCCCTCTCACCGACACCAGAGAGGGGTTCCCGGACAGCACAGCCCCGGACAGCGGGAGAGGCTGTCCCCAACCTCGATCCCTGTCTTCTCATGTGAGTGAATTTATACGAGAGACCTTGGCTGCGGTGTGAAAGCCAATCATCAAAGCAATTAGAGCTGCACCTTTATTGAGAAAAAGCAAAAGTGAAGCCAGCAGACCTTCGCATCTGGCTCAGGAAGCGCAGACGGCTCTCGGCTCATCCCAAGAGCAGGTGGGGGGGCAGGGGGGCGGGGGGGGGTGCGTTATGCACCCTCCTGTCTATAGGCTTCAAAGTTCCCCGCTGGCTGTCTTGGTGCAGATTAATCCCAAGGCCCCTGTTTACCCAGAATTCCTGAGAAGCACCTGCCACTCTGCCCTGCCAAGCCCAAGCCCAGGCTGCCGGCTCCTCTGCTGAGGGAGTGGAACGGCCCTTTCCCTCCCCTCCCTCCCCCTCCCCCTCTGCAGTCTCTCCCTGGGGCGGTTTTTAACCATTTGCTCTCCCTGCCTTGGCTGGGAAGATAGTGGCTCGTTAGTTACAAGCTGGCTGCTACTTGCCTTTTTTTAGCTTTCCTGCCTCAGTTTCCCTATTCCTCCTGCCCTGGAAGCCTCTAACACAGGGGTTCTCAACCTGTGGGTCGCCAACCTGTGGGTCGTGACCCCTTTGGGGGTCGAACGACCCTTTCATAGGGGTCGCCTAAGACCATCAGAAAACACATATATAATTACATATTGTTTTTGTGATTAATCACGATGCTTTAATTATGTTCGATTTGTAACAATGAAAATACATCCTGCATATCAGATATTTACATGACGATTCATAACAGTAGCAACATGACAGTTCTGAAGCAGCAACGAAAATAATTTTATGGTTGGGGGTCCCCACAACATGAGGAACTGTATTAAAGGGTCGCGGCCTTAGGAAGGTTGAGAACCACTGCTCTAACAGATGTATTTTATTCATTTTAGAGAGAAGGAAGAGAGAGAGAGAGAGAGAAACATCCACTGGGGCTGCCTCCCACATGCCCCCCCCCCCCACACCTCCCAGGACCGGGGACCGAGCCCACAGCCCAGGTGTGTGGCCTGGCAGGAAGCCGGTGCACGGGGTGATGCTCCAACCAGCGGAGCCACTGACCGGGGCCTTGTTCTCCCCTTTGAAAACCGAGGCACAGACATTTGCAGCCTTGGCTTCCCCAACTTCCTGAAACTTGACCGAAGGCCCGGAAACGTCTAACAGCTTGGAAGAGCCAGAGCCAGAGAGAACTGTGCCCGCTTCTTTCTGGCAACTTCCCTTTGCTGAGTTTTCCGAAGATACTCAGGAGATATTTTTAAAAGACATGATTTTTAAACCTCTAATATCGAAATCAGGCAAAGTCATGTGTAACAAGTGCTTCACTTTATTACTGTTTCATTTTGTGTGAAACCACTAAAAGTACGGTAGCCCGGCCAGCGTGGCTCAGTGCTTGAGCATCGACCCAGGAACCAAGAGGTTGCCAGTTCAATTCCCGGTCAGGGCACAGGCCCGGGTTGTGGCTCCATCCCCCCGAGGGGGCCGTGCAGGAGGCAGCTGATCCATGATTCTCTCTCATCACTGATGTTTCTCTCTCTCTCTCCCTCTGCCTTCCTCTCTCTAAAAATCAATAAAAATATATTTAAACAAATTTTTAAAAATTTAAAAATAAGATTATTTTGCAGTTTACTGCAGATTTTTACTTGCTTTATTCAAGGTCAAAGTTTAAACATCTAGAGTGATGGTAGCACCTACAGGAGAACGTGAACAGCAGCCGTAGACCACGTGAATGCTGGCTGGTCGGACTTGGTTAGCAGGGAAGTCACGGGCAGGGCAGCCTTCCAGATCCGTGCTACTCTCCCAGATCTGTTGAGGCCAGCAGACTGCGGACACCATTCTGAAGCCCTATTTGCAAGTTTCCTTTTTAAAAAAGGAACAAAACAAAACAACAAACCGCCCCCCCCCCCCACTCCCGTGTGGTTGTATCATTTGACAAACCCATCCTTTGACCCTGAAGTGGCAAAAACTTTTGCACTCAGAGCTGCTCATGGGCCACCAGCGTCTTAATCAGAGCGCGCGTGGCCAGCCCTTTCCTGAGACTTTCACCAAGGCTCTGGGTGCTTTTAAACTCGGTTGCCTTCCTGTGAGACAGCCAGAAGCTGTGAGGGTTGCTGGGAGTACGCGAAATTAGCTACATGCTTTCTCGGCCGTTTACGCATTCCTGGGCTGCCAATTCAGGAACCCTCAGAGAAATGCACCCCAAAAGTTGGGCGAGACAGTTATCAAAGCGAAACAGAAGGAAACACCAGGCATGTATGCTGTCGATACAAAAAAAGAGGGATTAACTGTTTGAATGATCCCTGATGAATCATTTAATTTGAAATTAACAAAATGCCCACCTGCTGCATCACACCCACCACCTACGGGGCTTTTAGGAATTCAGGCTTCCCAGGGTGCGGCCTGCGGAGTCCCACAGGGCCCCGTGCGTGGCTCTGCTGCTGCTGTCTTGAAATTCTGGATGATTTTTGGACAAGAGACCCCACAAATCATGTAGCTGGTCCTGTTTTTCTTTTTAATATATTTGTATTGATTTCAGAGCGGAAGGGAGAGGGAGAGGGAGAGAGATAGAAACATCGGTGATGAGAGAGAATCATGGATCGGCTTCCTGCACGCCCCCTACTGGGGATTGAACCTGCAACCCCGGCCTGTGCCCTGACCAGGAATCAAACCATAACCTCCTGGTTCAGAGGTCAAGGCTCCACCCCTGAGCCTCGCCAGCCGGGCCGTCCCGTCTTTAAAGCATGGCTTTCTCGTGGTTTCTCTGCTCCTGTCCTGGGCGTTGTTTCCGCATCTCCTCCGTGGGCCCCCCTTTTCCAGCTGAACCCTGGAATCCCCACGTTTGCCCCTTGTGGCCTTCCTTTCACACTCTGCCTTGGGCGTCTCTACTACAGTGTCGTTGTGTCACGGCCTCTCTGCCTCCCACCAGACACGGATGGGAGGTGTGCCTCCGTCTCCCACGCGGCTCTCCCCTTCCCTTTATTTCTGATGTTTCTCACACTAATTAAGCCTGGTCATTACCTCCGTCTAGAGACGATCACAGTGTTTTCCTAATTCCCTTCTCTTCTTCTAATCCAGTGGTTCTCAGCCTTCTGGCATTTTTATTCATTCAATAAAAATGAATATGATGATGCAACCATGTTTTATTTTTTATTTAAATACATTTATATTGATTTCTGAAAGAGGAAAGGAGAGGGAGAGAGAGATTAGAAACATCAATGTTGACAGAGAATCATTGATCAGCTGCCTCCTGCACGCCTCCTACTGGGGATCAAACCTGAAACCTGGGCATGTGCCCTGACCGGGAATCGAACCATGATCTCCTGGTTCATAAGTCGATGCTCAGCCACTGAGCCACGCCGGTCGGGCCTGCAGCCATGTTTTCTAAGGGGCCACATGTGCTTCTTTTATGCGTGCACATCTCAATGACTTATTCCACTACAGGCATTTTTGGCTTTGAGATATGTCTGAAGCTCAGCATTGTAATCCGTTCTTTCTTTGGGTTTCCATGCATCTGGGGATCCTGCCAGGCTTCTCTGCCGGAAGAGGCTCGGCCGTTGTCCAGATGGTAAGACAGGTAAGCGTCTCCGTATTGCGTTTCCCAGGAAGGACGATGGCAGTGCCAACGCTCTCCTCTCTCCCTTCCCGGGATCCTCCGTGAGGCCCTAGAACATTCAGCCCCACTCAAAACCCTGAATGTCCAACATTGTTGCTCACCAAACAGAATTTTACAAAAACAATAACTCTCTCATACATTTTAAAGTTGTTATTCACCTTTTATCATAAGTTTAAATAGTTGAAAGGATCTAATTCAGTAATTACTAAGCAGTAATTTTTAAATGTATCCAAAGGGAGTTATATACAATAGTGATTTGATGCCCAGTCATATAATATATGTACAAATTTTTGCACACAAAAAAGTTTAACAATTGAGCCTATTATTTCTTTATCGCCTTAAACTTCTATTTTCATTCCACTTTCTCCATAGAATTTTCTCATAATATTAAGTAGATTAAATGCTTGTAAGGTATTTTTTTACCATATTTTTTTACATTAAAAACATGTGGACATTGAGATGAAACATTTTTATTTCCTCTAGCCATAGACTCTAAGTATTAAAATTTTAAAAGACTGACTTATACAAGTATTATAAATTCATAATGAAAGACAGAAATAAATTACATGTTTTTATGAATATTAAACTACAATTTTATGGAAAATGCATTTCTTTCTTAACGAGATTTAGGGGGGTTTAAAGAAATTACTTCATGGATGAATGCTACTGGTAGCTAATAAAACAGCATCCCCAGAAACACACACACCAAGCCTTGAATCGTGCTAGCCTAGTTCACCGTTTAGTTCACATAAATCGATGGAGAGAGAGTTTTGTGGCAGCAATGCCATTGGGTTATTTGAACTTCTAAGGTCATGTATTAAGAATTACAAAGTGCCAGCCGGTGTGGCTCAGTGGTTGAGCATCGACCTATGAACCAGGAGGTCACAGTTGATTCCCGGTCAGGACACAGGCCTGCGTTTCGGGCTTGATCGCCAGTGTGGGGCGTGCAGGAGGCAGCCAGTCCACGATTCTCATCATTGATGTTTCTCTCTTCCCCTCTCTCTCTTTCTCTCTCTCTCTCTTCCTTCCTCTCTGAAATCAATAGCTATATATATTTTTTGAAGAATGACAAAGTGCACTCTTATAAAAAATGTAAGTGGTAGACTGAGTAGTGTGTGTAGCACTTCCGCGTTATCCAGCCGCTCTCGGATTCCCTTCTTTCTTTTGTTCGGAGGCAGAATTGGAAGCCATCTGAGCTGCCACAGGGTCCGTCCCGTTATTAGAGTCGGTGGGGGAAATGTACCAGAGAGCTTTCCCGAGATTTCCTGCGTCACCACAATGCAACCCCCTCCGCCAGAGAGGAGCCCCCTCTAACCGGAGGCTCAGAAGGACCAGGATAATAAGCACGTTGGCGTCAGTAACTCTCCCCCTGATCAAGACCCTTGAGGGGGAAGGTGATGGGCAGTTAGCCAGACTCCACAGAGCGGGACGGGGACCAGGTGCGGCAGTCACCAGGGTGGAGAGCCGGTGCCCAGCAACAGGCAAGACTGGGAAAACAAGGACCTCGCCCCACGGTGACCTTCCCTCCCCTAGCACACCGCTGGCCATGGGGGACCCTCCCCTGACCTTTCACATTGCTGGCCATGGGGGACCCTCCCCTGACCTTTCACACCGCTGGCCATGGGGTTAGACCCCTAACCTTTCACATCGCTGGCCATGAGGTTAGACCCCTGACCTTTGACATCGCCAGTCAGGCCTGCAACCATGTTTTCTAAGTGGCCAAAATGCACTTATACAGATTTCCATGAGAAAGAAAGAAAAAGAAATGACTAGCTGTTGACCCAACTTCCTTTCCAAGAGGCGTGCAGCTTACATCTTGTTCTTTTTTTTTTTTTTTTTTTTCAAGTTAAGCAGGTTTCCTTCTTTAGACCATTTATTTATTTATTTATTTATTTATTTATTTATTTATTTATTTATTTTATTGCTTAAAGTATTACAAAGGGTATTACATATGTGTCCTTTTTCCCCCCCCGCCCTTGACAATCCCCTGGCCTCCCCTACCCCCCAGTGTCTTGTGTCCATTGGTTATGCTTATATGCATGCATACAAGTCCTTCGGTTGATCTCTTACCCCCCTCCCTCCTGCCCCGCAACCCTCCCCGGCCTTCCCGCTGCAGTTTGACAATCTGTTTGAGGCTGCTCTGCCTCCGTATCTACTATTGTTCATAAGTTTATAATGGTCTCTATTATCCATGAGTGAGTGAGATCATGTGGTATTTTTCCTTCAGTGACTGGCTTATTTCCCTCAGCATCGCGCTCTCCCGTTCGGGTCTGTCTTCTGATACTGCATCAGAACCGTTCCCCACTGACACTCTCTGTCCTCGGCTCCCGGGGGACGGTTCTCCGTTCTAAGTCCAAATAAAGAGTTTTCTTGCACTTTCTTTAAAAGAAGGAATTTTCTGCAGTAATACAACTCCCAGAATACCCTGCACCAAGGGGTGCCTGCGGGGGTGTGTCCAACGGTGCAAACGGCTGGACGTTGCACAATCCGGAGACTGGCCGGCTTGGCTTTCTTTCAGTTTCCTGCTTCCTGGCACGGAGGCTGCTTCTGAGAAACGGTGTTTCAAGGAGGCCGAGGGGTTCTTTTCCGAGTGTTTTCCGTCTCCTGCGAGAGAAAAGTGAGTACCGGCCTTCACGCGTCAAACAACGCTGGGTAGATGTGGGTGCAAAAAAAAGCCTGATACACGTGATACACCAACTGCTGATGGAAGGCGGCTCCTTCCAGACTGAAACGTTGCTATGTGCTTGGTTTAATGTGAGTTACAATTGCTCCCTGGATGTGATTGCCCTGAAAGATGTTGAGCCTGTTTACTGTCCGTGTGGAGGAAGCGATGAAGGAAATGCGGTGACAGGAGATGTGCGACAGGGTGAGGCCAGGAAGGCGCCTGGGAAGGGCCGCGGTTGAGGCCACGGGCACTGGTGTGTGTGAGGCGGGCGTCTCTGACCAGGGCGGGTGGGAGTCCTGAGCCGCGCTGTCCCTGGGTCACGGAGCTTAACTGATAACACAGACTGTTGGGTTTCCTGATGATAGACATGCAACGTGTTTGATAGATAAGTACACGTCTTATCAGATCTCACTGGGCTGTGCTGCTCCGTATTTCCTCCGAATTGCCATGAAATGGGAGGTGCAGAGGCCGCCAGCACTTGTGAAATGAGTCGTCGAGCAGGCGAGTTGTCCCAGGTAACCCCCAGCTCCTTCTTGCCGGTCAGATGGGCTCTCTGACCTCGAGGAGCACCGGGGTCAAGAGTCATAACTATCACGCTACGTGCCAGCGGACGTCAAAAATGCGCATGTTGGTCATTACCTTTCGGGAGTCCATCCTAGGGAGGAAATAGTGGTGAATACGGAGAAAATTCACAGAGTTTCATTACCGAGGTATGTGTGATAAGAAAGAACTGCAGGCACCCTAACCAAGAAGAAAGGCTAAGCCAGGGGTGGGCAACCTTTTTGTGAGTGCGTGCCAAAACCAGCAAAATCTCTGACTCAGAATTCTTCTGCGTGCCAACCCTAATTTTTTGAGAACATGTTACGCCTGCTTGATATCTCTGAAGGTGTACGTATGTGGAGAACCTTGAAGAATTAATAAAATTCATTCGAGCGACAAAAACACAGTATATGATGATGAAAAATACACTTATTTTTTAATGTATACATGTACACTGATAGTCCGACAGAAAACTTTCTGACTCCGTTTGATACTATCAGTGGGACTTTTGCTGCTGCCTCACTGATGACAGAGATTTTACATCAGGTTTATATTTCGTGACCTTCAGAGATACGCACGCGCTACTGCTTTCATCCGTCAGGCTACTCCTATTAGGAGACTTAACAAAATTCATCACTGAGAACAAAGATTCACAAGAGTATGTGGATGAAACCAAAACACTGGTCGGACCTAGGAAGGCAGGGAGAGTTAAGGCAGAGGCATAGAAATTGCTCTTCCCCTCTCTCGTCAATCCATGGCTATGGTCTTTAAGATAACGTGTTATGTAAAATTATTTAGTTATCTAAGATGCACCTACACTGAATGTATCTGAAAAATAAAAAAGTCGATATTAAGAAAAAAATTGTAAACGGAAGATTATAAGAGAGGGTTTCGCGTGCCAGCAAAAGTTACTGCCGTGCCATGTTTGGCACGAGTGCCGGGGTTGCCCACCCTGGGCTAAGCTAATGGTGGCTCCCTGTGGGCCTGGTGGGACTGAGACCAGCATCAGCACAGAAAATGCTCACAGACTCAGCTATCACTCTTTTTTTTTTTAAATCTATTTTTATTGATTTCAGAGAGGAAGCGAGAGGGAGAGACAGAAACATCAACGATGAGAGAAAATCATGGATCCGCTGCCTCCCCCGTGCCCCACACTGGGGATCAAGCCCACAACCTGGGCATGTGCCCTTGACTGGAATCAAACCCGGGACCCTTCAGTCTGCAGGCCAACGCTCTATCCACTGAGCCACATCGGCCAGGGCTTCAGCTATGATTCTTACAGCTGCTCACGTGAAACGGCAAAGGTATAACTCACAGATCTTCTGGCGTGGATGGCGTGTTATAGTGGCAGGCTATTCCTCTCCCTTCTGCTTCTCTCTCTCTCTCTCTCTCTCTCTCTCTCTCTCTCTCTCTGTCTCTCTCTCTCTGTCTCTCTCTCTCTCTTTCTCTCTCTGTCTCTCTCTCTCTCTTTCTCTCTCTGTCTCTCTCTCTCTCTTTCTCTCTCTGTCTCTCTCTCTATATATATATATTTATCTCTATCTCTATCTCTCTCTCATTTCTATCTCTTGCTCTCTCACTATCTCCCTCTCTCTCTATTTCTCTCACTATCTCCCTCTCTCTCTATTTCTCTATCTCTATTTCTCTCTCTCTCTTTCTTTCTTCTCTCTCTCTCTCTCTCTCTCTCTCTCTCTCTCTCTCTCTTTCTCCCCTACCACCTATGTCTATGTCGGTATGTGAACCTGAACCCAGGTCTTTGTCTATATCTATACTATGATTGGCTGCTTATGTTACTATGTAATATATTACTTTTCTGAGAAAACGAACAGACTTCATTAAAGAAAACGATGCAGGTGCACAGTGAATGGCAGTCTTTGGGAGGGAAGGCCTCGCCTTCTGTGTACTGGACACGTGGAGAGGACTGAGCCTCGGTCAAGGACCAACAGGTGGAGCCAGAGAGCGCGGGGTGAAGTGCCGACGGGAACCCTTTCTATCGGCTGGTTTTGCTCGTGTGGATTCTTCCTCTTTTGCTTTGAAGAAAAGAGAAGGTCTGCCCGGTGTGGCTCAGTGGATAGAGCATCGGCCTGAGGACGGAAGGGCCCGGGTTTGATTCCGGTCAAGGGCACGGACCTCGGTTGCAGGCTCCTCCCCGGCCTGGGCCATGGTCGGAGCTTGTGCAGGAGGCAACCAATCAATGTGTCTCTCTCACATCAATGTTTCTCTCTGTGTGTCTCTCCCCCTCCCACCCTCTCTTAAAATCAATGGGAAAATGTCCTAGGGTGGGGATTAAAAAAAAAACAAAAATTAAAGAAAAGAGAGAGAGAGAGAGAGAGAGAGAGAGAGAGAGAGAGAGAGAGAGAGATGAAATCTACAAAGCGGCCTTGGGTGAGCTTGTGACTCAGTTGCTTGGGCATCTTCCCGGGCACCAAAATGCTGCCAGCTCGATTCCTGGTCACATGCCCAGGTCTCGGGCCAGTCCCCAGCAGGGGGCGTGCAGGAGGCAGCCGATGGATGTTCCGCTCTCACACCAATATTTCTTTCTCTCTCCCTCGCCCTTCCTCTCTCTCTCAAAAGTAATGGAAAATTTTTAAAGAGAAAAGGGAAGGGGGAAGGGGAACTTCCCCCGGTGGTGACACCCTCTTCGTTTCTCACTCTTACTAGTCAGTGTTCCCCTGACCCAGGCTCATGGGCGAGGCCAGCACACGCCGGGCTGACGTTCACGTGTCTTGCAGACACTCCCAGCCCAGGCCCAGGCTTGCGCGCCCCTGGCTCGGCAGGGGGCACCCCTGGTCTCCGCGCCTCACTCCTCACCCACCGCTGCACAAGCCAGCGCCTCTGCAGAACCACCAACGCTGCCTCGGCCGCTCATAACGTCCTTCTTCTTTTTTTTTTTTCTAGAAAAGACACATTTAGATGCTCCTTTGATTGGGCCACGTCCTCACAATAACTTAACCTCTCATTCAAGGTTGGATGCCTCGGGCCGTGACTTTCCAAGACACCGACACCCCTGCCCAGAAATTTCCTTCCCTAAGTCGTGCCCCCAGTGACTCTCCCGAGACAGTAAGGAGTCAGGTCCGATGCTCACTTCCAGAAGCTGCAGGTGATGGGCTATGGAGGAACATTCGAAGCCTCGAGCTCAGACGCTCTGCCCCCCGCAGCCCCTCCCCAGAGGGTGAGAGACCAGACCCAGGAGCGGGCGAGGTGCCCAGGCCGCGGGCCAGGCAGCGAGAAGCTGGCAGAAGCCCCTGCCCGCTGCTGGGCCGCACAGGCGCTCGCCTCCTGGCCAGATGGGCAGGGCCCCTCACCTTCCTCACTCTCCTTGGGGCACATTCTTCAAACATATTTCCACTCGGAAAAGTGACCTCTGCTCACCTTATCCAAACTCAAAGGCCACTCTGTAGATTTCACCTCTCTCTCTCTCTCTCTCTCTCTCTCTCTCTCTCTCTTCTCTCCCTCCAGTTTTCAGGCTGTTGACTGGTCTCTGTCCCACCTCACACCCTGACTTCCCTCCTGTGTTTCTGGCTGCCCTCCCTTCAGACCCTCTTCCTGTCTGTTGAACACACCTATTCCAGGCACCCTTTATCCCGTGTGTGGGCGCCCACGGGGGCTGCTCTGGCTGCCCTGTTAGAACCACCTCTGCTCCTTCGTGTGTGACCCTGACAGGTGCCTGACCCTCTGGGCCCCAGTGCTCGCGCCCCGAGCAGGAGGACAGGAAGGGTAACTATCCGTGTGGTTTTTACAAAAATCAGATGAGCTTTCGCACTGAGGACCTGATGCCAGGACTTGGTCATAACAAACGCTGCTGTTTTTAAGTCCTGCGGCATCTACCAGATCGCACGAGGCTGACACAGTCCTCGGGGACATCCGACTGAATTTCGAGAAGGTGGAGATGGCGTCATAGACTCTGTGAGTCAGAAGGGGCTTCAGAGACCTTAGCAACACCCTCTAATTTTAAAGAGGAGGGAATGGCCCTGGCCCGTTTGGCTCAGTGGATAGAGCATCGGCCTGTGGACTGAAGGGTCCCAGGTTTGATTCTGGTCAAGGACACGTTCCTGGGTTGCAGGCTCCTCCCTGGCCCGGGCCCAGGTTGGGGTGCAGGCAGGAGGCAACCAATCCATGTGTTTCTCTCACATCGATGTTTCTCTCTGTCTTTCCCTCTCCCTTCCACTCTCTCTAAAGATCAGTGGGAAAATATCCTCGGGTGAGGATTAACAAAAGTAAATAAATAAAAAACAAAGAGGAGGAAGTGGAGGTCTGGCAGGGAGAGGGGACGCCCCTAAATTCACGGAACAGTGGGGTTAGAACCCGGGAGCCCTCGCCGGCAAAGGGCTGACTATGTGGTTGGGAATGAGTAGGTCGCGGGCAGGAGATTCACGGACGGGCAGGACTTAACAGGTGAATTTGTTGTGCTGGTTTGGTTAGCAAACACGCCGTAGATGGCACAAGTGTAATTTTATCATCGTTACACGGAAACATCACCGACTTTGAGATAATAGATTAGCGAATCTTCTTTTTTTTATAGTGAATTCCAAAAAGATGCCTGTATTTTTACTGAAATAGAGTTGAATTTACTGGTCAGGCAAATAATATGCATCACTATTTCAGTGGTTTCTTTGTTTTGTTTTAATCCTCACCAGAGGGTATGTGTTTGTTTGTTTTTATTTATTTATTGTCTATGTCAACGTTTCACAGAAGCTCTACGTTTCCATTGGTCATTACTGAGTCTTGTAATTTCTTTAGGTCTTTTTTGTTCTGACAACAAAACACTTGTTTTCCCTAATAAGTGAGCGTGTACAAGGGTTTTCTCCTTGGCCTGTGCTGCTATGAGCCGCCAGGAGAGGGCGGCGGAGAGGCGCGGGTAGGAGAACAGACCACAGGCTCTTGTTGGGGAAAAGCGAGGAAGACCCTGATGCAAGTGACGCAGACATTTGTCGGGGCTGACGTCCTATTTAACTCACTTTCTGAGCCGGAGACTGTGGCGTAGACACGGCCACGGTTTTCGGAGGGTCCGATGACGTCCTGGTAACACCATCAGGTCATCGATGTGTGGAAACGTCTGTTAGGACCGACGAGGACTGAAAACTTGACATGAGTTCGGAGGTAAAAGATGAGAGGACGAAATGACCACTTCGAGGGGTCGGCGGGGAGTTTAATCCTTACAGAGACGATGAAAGCACCTCCTCTGGGAATGGCAGAGTTATTGCTGGCATAGAAGGAAGTTTTTCAACGTATCAAGTGGACAGTAAGCAACGCGGAGGACGAAGCAAATGAGAGAGGTTGCCCCGGTTCAGCCAGCGTCTCCTTTCGTGAGCGTTGAACAACAACGAACGTTTCTGCACCTCGGCCGTGCCAGGAACTATTCCAGATCCGAATACCCCAGGTTTAGGAGGGAGCAGGGCAGACGCAGTCCCTGGCCTGTTGCAGTTTATACGATAGCCCGAGAGACACACATTTGAAAGACTCACCATTAATCCATTACCTACAGCTGGGGGGAAAGGGAAATCGCCCCGAATACATCAGTTTGGGTTCAACCCTAAAGTTGGAAATTCAGTGAAATTGAAAATAGGACTCAACTGACAATAAACAAATCACCTCCAAAAAGAACACTTGGTGGCCTTCTCTCTCTCTCTCTTTTTTTTTAAATCCTCACCCAGGGATATTTTCCCATTGATGTTTGGAGAGAGTGGAAGCGGGGAGGAGGGAGAGAGAAGGAAATCGATGTGAGAGAGACGCACTGGTTGATTGCCGAGGATCGAGCCTGCAGTGCCCTTGACTGGGAATCGAACCCGTGACCCTTCAGTCCGCGGGCCGACGCTCTAACCACTGAGCACCGGCCAGGGGTTGATAGTAAAACATGACCAGCTCCAACTTGAAGACCTTTTGGGGAGAGGGGCTGGGGCACTGCTGGTGAGCGTGGCTGCATTTAAAGGCCACGGGAGGGCCAGCTGTGACAGGAGACACCTGCCAAGCTCAGCGCTCGACGAGGAGCCGCCGTCAGCTCCACTGGGCTCTGCGCTCGGCTGACAGGGAGCTGCAGGGGCTCCGGGCTCTGGGACCCCGCGCTGTGCGGGGCCTGAGAAGAAAGGCCGTTCCTTCCCAAGGCAGCAGGGGGTCGGGTGTAAACCTCAAAGGTGGGCGGGCGGGCGGTCAGGGCAAGGCCACAGGCAAGCATCCCAGGTTTGAGAAGTAGGAAACGAAGCACTTGGAGGCAGGGTGGTGCGCTGATCGCGAGCACAGGTCTGAAGGGAGACAGATCTGCAAGCCCCAAGCCCCAACTTACTCCCCGACTCACGTCACTGCAGCCTCCGGTGCCCCGTGTACCACGCGAGGGTGATGACCCTGACACCCTGAGGAGCATTCAGTTAGCGCCTGGGCCGGTGGCACCAAGCTCCTGTGGACGAGATGAAGATCGCTCGTCCTGCCCTG
This sequence comes from Myotis myotis, assembly GCF_014108235.1. Lineage (NCBI taxonomy): Eukaryota > Metazoa > Chordata > Mammalia > Chiroptera > Vespertilionidae > Myotis > Myotis myotis. The sequence continues at coordinate 524,009 of NW_023416364.1, forward strand.
GCCGGCTGGGCTCAGTGGATAGAGCGTCGGCCTGGGGACTGAAGGGTCCCGGGTTCGATCTGGTTAAGGGCACAGGCCTGGGTCTCGGGCTCAATCCCCAGTGCGGGGTGAGCAGGAGGCAGCTGATCTGTGATTTTCTCTCATCATGGATGTTTCTATCTCTCCCTCCCTCTCCCTTCCTCTCTGAAGTCACTATATATATATACACACACATACACATATATACACACAAAACTCTACATGGCTTTCAGACCTTAAAATTACTGAAATTAATGTAAGTGCAGACATGAGTTGTCTTGTGACCAGCAGTGACCTTTGGGAATGGAAACACAAGTCATCCTGTGGCCGTCAGCTCCGCCCATGGTAAGCGCCCTACACAGGTGACCATTTTTATCTTTAACACCATATTTTTTGCTGTACCTTGTCTATGTTTAGATACACAAATACCACTGTGTTATAGTTGCCTACCGTGTGCAGTACAGTAACGTACTGCACAGGGTTGAGCCCAGAAGCGACAGGCTGAACCGCACAGCCTGCATGTGCAGTGGGCTGTACCGTCTGGGTCTGGAGAGTTACACTGCGTGATGTTCACAGCGACAAAACCGCCTAATGCCGCACAGTCCTCATAACACATCCCTGCAGTTAGGTGGTGGCCGACTACAGTCCCTCTAGGAGTCCTCTTTCTTATCTGTAAAATCAAGGAGCTCAACCACCCCTTCTGGCTATGGGGTTTCTCCCTGCTGATTCTGCTTAACTAATAATAGATCATCACTCAACTAAGTTTTTTTAATTTAAAGCTACATCTCGGAATCCCCCCAAGGACCTCCACCTTTCAATCTACATAAATAATTACATCCCCAGGCTCACCCAGCGCCACTGTGGCATTTGCTGTGCGCACCCCAGATACCCTGCGGGGACCAGCGTCCCCCTTTTACCGACAGCGCTTCTCGGGCTGGCAGGTTCTGGGCTCTGCGCGGCCACTCGGGATCCCGGGGATCTCTGTCCTCCTTTGAAAAACATGTGTTTTTTTCTTCTTAACATGCTGCTTTGGGCAGGAGTTTCACCTCCCAGATCTCCCAGATCTCAGCCACATGCAACATGGGGATGTGGGGGAACAAGTGCGACGTCGCTGGGCTGTGCGTGGTCCCGGGCGGCCTGGGATGTCGCGTGAAGACCAGCGACGCCCCCAGGACGAGGGGCCACGATCCTGCGGACCTGCTCGCGGCTTGTTAAGCAGGTCGCTGCCCCCCAGCGCCTCCCGGCGGTGCTCAGGCGAAGGGCGCCTGGGACGCCTGAGGTGCCTCCCTTTCCTCAGGGCGCTGACCACTGTCCGCACAGCGGCCTCTGCAGCCTCGCGCTCCGGACTCCGGGACTCGGCTGTGCGTTTCTGTTCATCCTTAAGCGGATCCTGTCGGCACCTCCTAGAGCAGCGACGGCGAACCTTCTGAGCTCGGCGTGTCCGCATTTTGAAAAACCCTAACTGAACTCTGGTGCCGTGTCACATAGAGAATTTTTTTGACCTTTGCAACCACAGTAAAACAAAGATTTATATTTTTGATATTTATTTTATATATTTAAATGCCATTTCACAAAGAAAAATCAACCAAAAAAATGAGTTCGCGTGTCACCTCCGACACGCGCGTCATAGGTTCGCCGTCACTGGCCTAGATGCTCCAGCAACGCCGAGGGAGTGAAAGAATAAACGCACGTGCCGGGGAGGAACGCGCAGGCAGGAGGGGAGCCCAGCTGAGGGGAAAGAAGAAAAGCCGCACACGAGTGAGGACTTCGCCTGATTCACACGGACATCCTCAGAGGAGAGAGGGAAAGGGGCCGAGTGTGGACAGCACGACCGCGTGTGGCTGGTGACCGCCCTCCCGGGGACACATCTGAAGGGGACCCAGAGCGTGGCACGCCCACTCCCGTCCCGGCCACAGCCCCTCTCGGCTGTGAGGCCGGCCTCGTCGTCATCGTAGCACCACGTCCAGCTCTAGGACCAGGCAGCTCTGGCTTCCAGGGGGCGAGGCCGCCGTTATCCTGCGGTGAGGTAACCGGAGACGTTATCAGGTGTAAGATTGCAGGGTCTGAGCTGGAGTGGATCTAAAGGGACCCGCCCGGGAAAGGTGGGCCCAGAGGGCGTGAGGAGGAGCAGGTCCCCGGCCAACGGGTTGGCATGGGGTACGGACAGGACATCGCAGGGACGGCCAGGGCAGCGATGGCGGGAGGGCGGGGCCCGGCGCTCGGTGAAACCGGGTGAGTGAGCAGGTCGTGTGGCTGAGCTGCTTGGCGAAAGGCAGGTTCGTCTCACTCACTTACAGGGGAGTCTCCGTGTGTGTGAAAGCGAGTCAAGTGACACGCGTGATGAAAACGAAGGGCAGGGAGGACAAGTGGCAGCGAGAAGCACTGATCAGAAACCGGTCAGGAGGCCGTCGAAAGGCAGGGCCCGAGGGGCGGGCTCGCCACACGCACGCATGCACGCACGGAGCTGGTCAGAGCCCTGAGCTTCCTGGCGCCCAGGTTCCCACTGCAGCCAGGGGTCCCAGCCTGGGGGCGCCCCCTGATACTTGCAACTTCATCCCAGAAAGACGCTATTGCTCCGACACTCACATGAGAGAAAGAAGAGGCTCCATGAGTTTTGTGCAAGCTACACCCGGGGTGGGCAAAGTCGGTTTATAGTAGTGAGGACGCAACATGGAGTTCGTCCTTTTTTTTATGTATTTTTGTGGATTTCAGAGAGGAAGGGAGAGGGAGAGAGAGCTGGAAACATCAGTGATGAGACAGAATCACGGATCGGCTGCCTCCTGCACGATCCAGGTGCCCTGACCGTGAATCGAACTGTAACCTCCAGTTTCATAGGTCGATGCTCAACCATTGAGCCACGCCAGCTGGGCCAGAGTTTATTCTTGTGTTATTATTTATTAATTAGAGGCCCGGTGCATGAAATTCATGCGGGGGGGGGGGGTGAGGGGTGTCCCTCAGCCCAGCCTGCACACTCTCCAATCTGGGGCATCCCTCTCACAATCCGAGACCGCTGGCTCCTAACCACTCGCCTGCCTGCCTGCCTGATTGCCCCTAACTGCTTCTGCCTGCCAGCCTGGTCGCCCCCAACTGCCCTCCCCTACAGGCCTGGTCTCCCCCAACTGCCCTCCCCTACAGGCCTGGTCGCCCCCAACTGCCCTCCCCTGCTGGCCATCTTGTGATGACGTGAGGGCATCGTGCGAGGGCGGGAGGGCCACCTACGCTTTTATTAGTATAGACTGTTGTGTTCTTTTCCATGGGAACCACTGCAAACCTACTTTGCCCCGCCCTGTGCATGTCACTCACGACTAACTGTAAAGGGCACCACCACCGAACAGCCTAGCGAAGTAGAGGGCGGCAGGGAGTGTGGGGATGGCTGGCTGCCTGTGGGCTGCCATGTGGGCAGGCGCTCGATGAACAGGCGAGAAGACTGCGCGCTGACAGCCCCCGTGGGAACCGGCTGTGAGGCTGTGCTCTCAGTAAGGGGGTGGTGAGGCGGGAGGCCCCCTCCTAGCCCGTCTTTCCTGCACCCCACCATCTGTCCTTGGCGGAAACACCAGGTATTGTTACTGATTTGGAGCAGGTACTTTTTTTCTGGACCAGGGCCCCGCCTCCTCTCACGCCCCTGCCGGCTCCGGCCGAGTCCTCCTTGGTGGAGTTCCCTGCTCCGGACGGATGGCCAGCTGCTCTGGGTTGAGGTGCGACCGGTGAGCCCTGGGAGCGGCCCAGCGCATTCTTAGGGCGACGCTATGTGTGTTGCTGGGGGTGAACTTGGCCTTCAGCGAGTCCACAGGAGGAGACCTTGCCAATAAAAGCCTGAAATAGCAACGCGCTTAGAGGGCGGCTCAGGCCTCAGGCTCAGGCCATTTCCCCGGAGACACCGGTCTCTCCCAGGGCCCAACACAGAAAGCAGGGACGTTTCTCAAGGAAAAGAGGTGTTTGACCCCAGGCCCGGACGGCTTTGTCGGTTCTGGCCGCGCTGGGTCCTCCTCCCCGGAGCTCAGATCTGCGGCCACAGTGCCCACAGGTGTCCTGGTCACGGGATCTCCGTGGCAAGAGCGGCTTGTTCTCTGAACAATTCTGATACACGATTAAAACGGCCGGTGAGACTCAGTGGTTGAGTGTCACCCTGTGAACCAGGAGGTCACGGTTCCATTCCTGGTCGGGGCACAGGCCCGGGTTGCGGGCTCCATCCCCAGTGTGGGGCGTGCAGAGGCAGCCGATCCATGATTCCCTCTCATCCCTGATGTTTCTCTCTCCCCCCTCCTTTCCTCTCTCTGAAGTCAATTAAAATATTTAAAACAGAAAACTGAAGAAAAGCCTAAGACCTAATTAAGACTGAGAGTGTGCAAAGATTGCCTATTATTTGTGAGTCTTGCTCTCCAAAGTCATCGACACCTTTATCAAACAATAAAGATGCCAGCAGGACAGGCTTAGAGCTGGTAAATGTTTAACCTGGCCTTTTTTAGAAGCAGATACGTCAGGTGGGTTTGTTCATAATGGCCTCACCTCCTTCGAAGATCTCACCTGTGATGGTTTTCGTCCCGCCTTCCACATTCTTCTCTCTCCTGTCACCCCTTAGATTTTCTCAGAAGCCAACTCAGGGGCCTTTTCAAATAACCACCATTTTGATGTATCGACTGTTTTATAAATCACTATTTTTTAAAATATATTTTTACTGATTTCAGAGAGGAGGGAGGAGGAGAGATAGAAACATCAAGGATGAGAGGGAATCATTGATTGGCTGCCTCCTGCACCGGGAATCCAACCATGGCCTCCTGGTTCACAGGTCGATGCTCAACCCCTGAGCCAGGCCCGCCGGGCATAAATCACTACTTTTAAACGTGTTACGTCCATCTGCTCCTTCTGCTTCCCTAAGGCTTGGTTTTTGCTGGTTTCTTCTTCTTGGGAGGAAATCGAGGTTCACGCGTCGTTTTTGTTGGTCTCGTGCGTGTAGCCGTGGGCTCGGTTTGGGGGTGAAGTGGAAAATGGCTCGTGAGCGCCGTGGAAGTTCCAAGTGGGCTGGTGATTGATGCCAGCGTCTGGCTAACCATCCAGAGCTTCTTAAAGGGATCATGGGCAATTTTTCCCTGCTATGTTATTAATTTTTGTAAATGCCCAGCAGTAACATGCGTTTATTTTGGGTAAGAGCTGAAGGGCTTGCATTTTTAAATTAATAAGCCATGTTGTGACTTTTTTTATTCTTAAGTATTTTAGTGGTGTGTTGTTTTTTTCAAGGAAGACAGATTTTTAGTACAAGTATCACCCACAATCGTAAATATATCCAACTCTCTACATCGTTCCCTGTCTTGTTTACGTGAGAAGTGCGGGAAGAAGGTGTCAGAAGGACATTCACACAGAAGCGATGCTCTAATAACTTTTTGTTGTTGTTGTTAATTCTCACCTGAGGATATCTTCCCATTGATCTTTCGGAGAGAGTGGAAGAGAGAGGGAAAGACGGAGAGAAACATCAGTGTGGGAGAAACATCGATGGGTTGCCTCCTGCACGAGCCCCGACAAGGGTCCCGGATAGGGAGGAGCCTGCAACTGAGGTCCGTGCCCTTGACCAGAATCGAACCTGGGACCCTTTGGTCCGCAGCCTGACGCTCTATCCACTGGGCCACACCAGCCAGGGCTCTAATAACTTTTAAAGGACGGGGACTGGGAGAAGCATGCCCCTCAGGACCGGCACTTGCCAACGCCTGGGCGACCACACGTTGGCGCTGCTAGGATGAAAGGCACAGCAGATCTGATTTAGGGCATGAACGTGCCAGAGTGGCTCCTGGCAAGAGAGGTAATTGGTGACCTGCCTCACAGCCTCGTCACCTGCCACATGGCAAGGTGTGCCACAAAATCACGCCGTGCACCTGAGACCCCGAGTTCTCTCCGTACGCATGTGAAGGCCATGTCGAATAGGGAGCACTGTTATGAAACGTGTTTTAACCTGTGCACGCACTCAGAAATACCGAAACGTTCTATTTGCGACGCACAGATGTGTCTAGAACTGTCACTACAGGTGGTCTGTGCGAGGCTGGCGGAGCGAAGGGCACTGTGGAGCCGTGGGCAGCATCCGGTTCCGAGTTCCCTGTGAGCAAAGGTGAAAAGGGGCAACGTGCCGAGGTTGAGATGCTCATGACCTGATGCCAACAACAGGTCCCAGCAGCATGAGAACCAGCGTCTCCTGCTTTAATCAGGGAGAACCCGCCCCGCGGGCGTCACCTGGCACTGAGCCGTGTGGGGGACACGCTCCCGCAATCTTAGGAAGCAGTTACTTCAAGACGGCAAACACGTGAAAGCCGGTTCCTTTTATCACAAAGGAATGATCATAAAATGAGAAAAACAACTAGAATCAGTTGTGCTCTCAGCCTCGCACTTGCGTTTCAGACACAGAATGTAGGCCTCCCTGAGGGAGTGTCTTCAGCAAACTCCGGAGCCTTTGGTTTTAACAACAACAACAACAAAAAATATATATATATATGACAAATGTTTTCCACGCTGCTGTGTAATTTTTGGTTTTTGTTTGTTTGTTTGTTTGTTTTGGTCTTGGGTTTTTTTGCATTTTATTAAAACTGGAGGCTGCTCGTCCACCTGCTGCTTAGTTGAGTATGTCAGCAGCGTCTGTAGGAAATGAGCCGCCAGAATGGCCGTCTCTAAGTGTGCCGTTGTCCCGTGAAGATGCGGGTGAAGGAAGAGGCCGGGACCAGCCTCTGTCCCTGAGGAGCGAGGACTCGATGGCCCGGCAGGTGCGCGGCAGCGCCTGACCCTCATCGAAGGAACAAGGTGCAGGGCTAGTGCTCTCGTCATCTCGGCCGAGAGGAGGGAAGACGGATGGACACTGAGGAAGAGGGAGACCAGCCAGCGTCTCCCCTGCACCGCACTGGCCTCCTGGACACTCGGCCTCCTGGTCCTTCCCCCGACGGCAGCGGGTTCCAGCCCAGAGCCTCGGCCGGGAGGCCGGCGCCCAGGAGGCACAAGGGGACTCTGTTACTCTTCAAAGGGAGCCAGCAGAGCTCTGCGCGGGGATTAGCGGGCGGGCTGGGCTTTGAGCCGGTCCCTCCCGGGAGGAGGTGATGCTAATGAGGCGGGACGTCTGCAGGAACACTGGGAATATCCCAAATCCCCCGTCCGCTTTGTCTGTGCCCCGCGGGATCCGCTCTATCATCCCGGGAGGAGAGCAGAAAAGGAGCCAGTGCGTACCCAGCCGCCTCCCGGATCTGCGTCTGTGAAAAGTTCATTTAAATCTATATTTATATTTCGGCTGCGTTACCCTTCAAAGTCGGCAGAAAAACCAAAGCCCCGTCATTAACAAGTATCCGACCAGCTCCCCGCCCAGGGGTCGCTGCGAAGTAGCTCGTCTTTGTAGAAAAGAATAGGCACAGAACGGGAACTTCTGAGCACTGTTTCAGGTTACCGCGTGGCTCTCCACCATTTCCCTTTAAAATTGTTTATTTGCTATTTTTACTTTTTTCTGCACAATGTCCTTCTGCTCAATATGGGAAAATCCTGTCTCTTAAAACCGCGTGTGTATTTAGTTCACGGGATGCTACTCTCCCGCACTCAGAACCTCGTCGACACCGGGAAGGTGGGCTCACTGTCTGGTGTGTGATTTGCATGTGGGATCCGTACCCGTGGCTCCGAGAACTGAAATCCCTGTGAGATTTCCCCTCGGTCGCTGGAGAGTGGAAGTCCCGTCACCCACAGCCGGGCTGCACGCGTGTCCAGCGTCACCTGCCTTTGGCGGCCAGCATGTCACCGTGCTCGCCAAGTCGCTCTGGGTCCTGGGGTTTGGCTGGTCAGGGATGTGCGTGTCTTCTATGTCGGATCTGAAGGGCTTGTCTCTTCCTGACATGATGCATATTCATGACCGAGTGCCCTGTAGGCCCCGAGCGAGCGGAGAGCGCACAAAGCCGGCCTGTCCCTCGCACAGGCGGCTGCGGGGCCAGGGCCCTGCACACAGCAAGCCCCTCGCTCCTCAGGCCTGGCTCCCCAAACGTTCCCGGTGTCGCTGCGGCAAGGCTGCCGGGAGGCCGAGGCTCCTGGTGGCCGTTTCCAGATAAAGATAATTTCCTGAATGTGCGTTTATTTGCCGATGGGCTCGCGGGCCGAGGGGAAGTGCCCGGTCGTTGGCGGATTAGGGTTTTGTCACTTCAAAGGCATCTTTGATGTAGAAATATGTGCTGTACCAAATTCATTATGTCTGTCCCTGAAGAGCTCTTAAATTTATGGGTCTTCCCTCAATTACCCCCCTTTCACGTCCAGCGACGACCGGGGAGCGGGCGGTGTGGGGAGCCCGGGAGAGCGGGACGCGCTGCCGCTGCCGCGGTCACTTCTGAGGCCGCAGAGGGAACAACAGGGGCCTTTGTTCTGTGGCTTCTCCTCGGGCCCTGAAGACAAAGGGCCTCTGCCGAGGCCTGACAGGAGAACAGCAATGGCACAGGAGGACAGCAATAGGACAGGAGGACAGCAACGGGACAGGAGGACACCAATGGGACAGGAGGACAGCAATAGGACAGGAGGACAGCAATGGCACAGGAGGACAGCAACGGGACAGGAGGACAGCAACGGGACAGGAGGACACCAATGGCACAGGAGGACAGCAATAGGACAGGAGGACAGCAACGGCACAGGAGGACAGCAACAGGACAGGAGGACAGCAACGGGACAGGAGGACACCAATGGGACAGGAGGACAGCAATAGGACAGGAGGACAGCAATGGGACAGGAGGACAGCAATGGGACAGGAGGACAGCAACGGGACAGGAGGGCAGCAACGGGACAGGAGGACAGCAACGGGACAGGAGGACACCAATGGGACAGGAGGACAGCAATGGGACAGGAGGACACCAATGGGACAGGAGGACAGCAATGGGACAGGAGGACAGCAACGGGACAGGAGGACACCAATGGCACAGGAGGACAGCAATAGGACAGGAGGACAGCAATGGGACAGGAGGACAGCAATGGGACAGGAGGACAGCAATAGGACAGGAGGACAGCAACGGCACAGGAGGACAGCAACGGGACAGGAGGACAGCAATGGGACAGGAGGACAGCAACGGGACAGGAGGACAGCAATGGGACAGGAGGACAGCAACGGGACAGGAGGACAGCAATGGGACAGGAGGACAGCAACGGGACAGGAGGACAGCAACGGGACAGGAGGACAGCAATAGGACAGGAGGACAGCAATGGGACAGGAGGACAGCAACGGGACAGGAGGAGAGCAATGGGGAGACGAGCTGTGCGTGTGCCGCAGCCTCAGGAAGGAGGGCTTCCCGTTGGTGAAAATAAAGTGCTTGCACCTGTTTCATCCCCGTCACGTCCACGGTGACAGGAAGCCGTGGCGAGAGGGGGCCTGACTGTGGACTTGCTTCCCTGAGAAGCAGCCTCACACGGCACCAGGCCCACCCACTCGCCGCGGCTCACGCCTGGGCCCTTTGAAAGTCACATGGAGCCCGGCCGGCGCGGCTCAGGGGCTGAGCGTCGGCCTGCGGACCAGGAGGTCATGGCTCCATTCCCGGTCAGGGCACAGGCCCGGGGTGCAGGCTCGATCCCCAGTGTGGGGCGTGCAGGAGGCAGCCGGTCCATGATTCTCTCTCATCGTAGATGTTTCTCTCTCTCCCCCTCCCTTTCTCTCTGACATCAATAAAAATACGTATTTTTTAAAGCCGCACAGAGCAGAGGCTGCGGCTGTGAGTCCGTGTGGGACGCTTACCTGAACCCCTGCAGCGTGAGCGTCACAGCAGGAGGGCCTCGGGGTCGAAGCCTCTTCCTGCTGCTGCTGTTGCTCGGAACAGTGTGTTGCACGGATTTCGCTGGCATCCAACCACTTTCTTCCGGAACTCTCCATCAAGCACCCGGCCTGCTTCCGTTTCTGCACCAGGAAGAGGGGCTAGAAATATGGCTTGACCCTCCCTTTTTCATCTCAATGTATTATTTTATCAGCCTCCCGGCAGGCTCTACCATAGCTTGGCGATGCCCCGCTGCTTTTGGTCATGAGCACGTTTGTTACAGCAAATCACAGTTTCATTATGAAAAGAATGTGATTTCTTCTTCCATCGTCACCCAAGGAGCGAGGGCATCTTTTCCCACTGGTTTCTTTAGAGAGAGTGGGCGGGGGAGAAACACCGATACGAGAGAGACGCTGATTGGCTGCCTCCCGCACATGCCCCAACTGGAGGCGAGAACAAACCCGAAACCCAGGCACGGGCCCTTGACTGGGAATCGAACCCCAGACCCTCCGGTGCCCAGGCCAGTGCTCTAACCACTGAGCAATGCTGCCAGGGCTGAAAAGTATGTGATTTTAAAGTATAACCTTAGTCCCGAGAAGCCAAAATAAAAGGGTGTTTTTTTTGAAAAGTTCATTTTCTGAATTTCCACACACGTGCGGAGCACAGTGCTACTCATTTTGAAAGACTCATCGAGAGGCTGGGCTCTGCCCTGGGGCCTCGGAACCCCCCTCCGCACAGTGAGGGTGAGAAGGGCCTCGAAGCCAGGCCAGAAGCACTGCCCACGGGGACGCGACTCCCGTCTGATTACGAGGTGGACGCTGCTTCCTTCTGCTTCGCAGCCCAGGACACAGGCACACGGACGTCGCCCCCCGCCTCCTATCAGCCGCGGCCCAGCCAGACGTGGGCACTTTGATCCAGAGCCTCTGTTCTCGCTGTGGGGGCTGCAGGCCAGGGAGCCGTCCCTCCTCCCGCTGGGACTGGAGAGCACATCCTGGACCCCTCGCCTCCCTGCCCAGCCTTCGGCCCCAGGTCCATCCGCCCTGGCCCCTCGCGGAGAGCGGAGAGCGTGGGGGAGAGGGGCGTGTGGACGGGATGGGGGCCTGGCCTGGCCGGCGGGCCAGCCGCTCGCTCTCCCCCTGCCGGCCTCCCTCCATCCCCAGGAGCCTCCCTCACGCCCATCAAGGTCGCCCTTCAAGGTCACCGCCGCAAGGTCTCTTGACTTGGTCTCAACCGGGAACGGACTGAGACTTCCGGGTGAGAACAGGACCCCCCTTGGAGGAGGAAAGGGACGGATTCGGAGGAAGAACGCCGGGACGGGTCCCTGTTGTCTCGGCCGCGTGTGAGCGCGCCCCATCAACCGCAGACAGCAGCGCCCTTTGCCCGGCCGAAAGTGAGCCCGTCGCCAGAGGCCGCCCTGGAAGACGGGATCAGCCTCCGGGGCCGAGCCTCCGGTCCAAGGAGAGACGTCATCTCAGACTCGCCGGGTGCACACAGGCGCTAGGACACGCTCTCCATCGGATGGTGACAATAGGGCCAACCCTGTGCCGGCGGCTCCAGCACACACCACACGCCACACACCACACACACACCCATCACACATCACACACATCACACACCCACACATCACAAACATCACACACACCACACCACACACACATACACACACACAACACATACACACACCACACATAACACACCACATCACACACACACACATCACACACCACACACATCCCAACACACACATCACACACCACACCACATACACACACAACACATACACCACACACAATCACACACCACACACACACAATCACACCCACACACAACACATACACACACACCACACACACACATCACACACCACACACATACACACACCATACATCACACACATACACACACATCACACACACACACATACACACACACACACCCACACACACACACATACACACATACACACACACACCACACACATCACACACATCACACACCATACACACATACACACATACACACACACCACACACATACACACACATCACACACCACACACACATACACACATACACACACATCACATCACACGCCACACACGCCACACACACATCACACACACACACACATACACACACACATACACATCACACACCACACACATCACACACACACATCACACACCACACACACATACACACACATCACACACCCCACACACATACACACACATACACATCACACACCACACACACCACACACCACACACACATCACACACACCACACACACACATACACACACATACACATCACACACCACACACACCACACACACCACACACGCACACACCACACACACACACACCACACACACCACACACACCACACACACATCACACACCACACACATACACACACACACACACCACACACACCACACACACCACACACACACCACACACACACCACACACACACACACATCACACACCACACACATACACACACATCACACATCACACACATACACACAGATCACACACCACACACACACACATCACACACCACACACGTACACACAATTCACACATCACACACATACACACACATCACACACCACACACCACACACACACCACACACCACACACCACACACACATCACACACACCACACACACATACACACACACCACACACACATCACACACACCACACACAATCACACACACCACACACACATCACACACACCACACACACACACACACACACCACACACGTGCGCACGCACATACACACACGTGTGCACGCACACACGCACACACACACCACACCACACACACACCACACACACCACACACACACACACACCACACACACCACACACACACCACACACACCACACACACATCACACACACCACACACACATCACACACACCACACACACATCACACACACCACACACACATACACACACGCACACACCACACACATACAGGCACCACACACACATGCGCACACACACACACACACACACACACACACACACACACACACACACGCTGGCCCAGCCCCGCCTGCCCGCGACGGGCTGCGCCCACCGGGCTGTGGAGCCACAGATGTCGCCGTGGTGCTTCCGGGAGCGCATTCAGGCCCATCTGTTGCCGCCTCCGCGGCTGCTCGTGCGGCCACAAGGCCCTCATTTAATTCCTGTCAGAAAGTAATGTAAATCCCGTTACCGCGGGGGTCGCGGCCGCGCTGTGCCGAGGCCCGGTGTGCGCTCCACGCCGCGGGATGAAAAGAGCCCTTTCATGTGGCTGCGCGCAGAGCCCGCCCTCCTCGGGGCTGCCGCGGCCGGGCTGCCCCTGCTTTGAATGCAGCGACGCCAGTTGGTGCACTCCGCCTCAGAGAAAGGGAGAAACCCGTCATCTTCCAGCCCAAGTTTCTCCTTTTGGGAGGAAAAGGCGAGAGACATCCTGGGCAGGGCATCGCCGAGTTTGTAATCATCTGTAGGAGCAGACGCCCTCCCCGGAGAGGACAGAGTGGGGGGTTCTGGCCCGAGTTAGCGCGTCAGGGCCCTGGAGACCTGGTTGTCAGCAGGCGTCACCCACCCTGAACACGGTGGGGTGCCGGCGGGATTAGCGGCCCCATTCAGGCTCTCCTTCTGGTCTGGGTGGAGGAAATCCAAGCATTCGATCAACTTTCTTAGGCGCAGGCTGGGCAGGAGCCGGTTTACTGGTGAAGTGAGGGAGGACGTCGGTCACGTATGTGTGTGTGTGTTCACAGAATTGTTTTGCTGGAAGCTGAGTCCTGGCAGCTCCCATTCGGCCTGTCTGTGCGGGCACATGGGTGTGTTCTGAAATATTCAGGGCTGTGTCGGTAGCTGGAAGGCAAATGGTTTTAGAAGCCCCGTGGGGTCTGACCCGACGCCCTCATCTCTCCACTGGGAAGCCCAGAGCCTGCCTCTCCGAGTGCGTGCGCAGGCTCAAGGCCCCCAGGTGCTCCCTCGGACAGAGCGCCCCCCCCACACACACACACACACCCGCCTCTGCCTGCCCTGGTGTCTGTGACGATAAACTGGGATTGAAAATGTTACGTAGCCCTGGAGCCCTGGCCGGTTTGGCTCAGTGGATAGAGCGTCGCCTGCGGACCGAAGGGTCCGAGGTTCGATTCCGGTCAAGAGGGCGGACCTCAGTTGCAGGCTGCTCCCCGCCCGGGCCCTGGTCGGCGAGCGTGGAGGAGGCAACCCATCGATGTGTTTCTCTCACATCCTCACTTCTCTCAGTCTTCCCCTCTCCCTCCCGCTCCCTCTAAAATCAATGGTAAAATATCCTACAAACACAAGACAAAAGCGCAGCCGTTATCCTCTCCGTTCTTTAAAACTTGAGACGTGAGCCTGTTTCTCTGGGCGACTAGGACGCACGTTTCTCTCACGGAATCAACAAGCGATCAGAGTCGAGCACCTGCTTCTCCGTTTGTTTCTGCTCCAGAAGCCAGGACACCGAGCCGTCCTACGGGAACCCCGTGGGTCGGAGGTCGGCGCTGCGTCTGACCACCTCCCCCCGGCCCCGGAGCTGCCACAGGAACGTGGACAAATCACACAACTTCCGACTTTTCAGGTCTTCGCCGGGGGCCCTATCAGTTGCTACCTGCCTCATTGTGATCTTGTAAACATAGGATAATCAGTCCAGTTCCTCGATTGCCTTCGGCCAGGATCCGATACGCCTCTTCTCCCATAAAGGGGGGCGGGGGAGGTAGAGAGCATTCTCCAGCTGGTGTCAGCGAGCCTGAGCCTGACTGCGGGCGGGAGGGGCTGGGCTTCCTCTCGGCTGACCTGCCTGCTTGTCTTCCTTCCCAGTGAGGGCGACTTTGAGGAAAGTCCGTTCTGTTCCTCCGTAACCGCAAAGGAGTGAAGCACCGTGTCCACCAGGCACCAGGAAATGCTGACTCCCGTCCAGGAGTTTGCAAATCAGTCCCTAGTGTTTCACATGGTAAGCCTCTCCGTCAGCCATGCAAGCCAGGTGCTAAGGAAACAGCAGAAAACAATGTTCTTGTCTCCAGTAATCAGGGGTGTTTCGCTTGCTATTTAAATTCACTGTTTTTAAAAAACATTTTCCTGTGTCAGCTCTGTGCTGGCGAAGGTGCCCCATTCGCTGAAAGCGAGGAGTGGAATTGGCGGCACGTCTCCGATCCCACCCTCCTCGCTAGAGAAAGGAGATGCGAGTCCTCCCGCTCCAGGAGCTCCCGAGCCAAGCGTGCAGCGGCCCCAAACCACGGCCACCTGCCCATCAGGCGAGTGACGCTGAGCACATTGCCCCGGCACCTGACTCAGTGACAGAACTCACAGGAAGTACGGAGTCCTGCACCTCAGCTACTCGCTTCCATGTCAGCCCTGAGAAAGCAGGGCCCGGGTTCTGCGGTCCCAGAGAGCAGGGTGCCTGGGGGTCTGAGGGAGTCTTTCTCACCAAAGGAGCCAGGGAGGAGCAGGCAGGAGGAGGGAGGAACAAGGAGAAGCAGGAAGGAGGAGGGAGGAGGAGGGAGGAGGAGGGAGGAGAGGGAGGAGCAGGCAGGAGGAGGGAGGAGGAGGAGGAGGAGGAGAGGGAGGAGCAGGCAGGAGGAGGGAGGAGAGGGAGGAGGAGGGAGGAGGAGGGAGGAACAGGGAGGAGCAGGAGGAGCAGGCAGGAGGAGGGAGGAGGAGGGAGGAGGAGGGAGGAGAGGGAGGAGCAGGCAGGAGGAGGGAGGAGAGGGAGGAGGAGGGAGGAGGAGGGAGGAGAGGGAGGAGCAGGCAGGAGGAGGGAGGAGAGGGAGGAGGAGGGAGGACAGGGAGGAGCAGGGAGGAGCAGGCAGGAGGAGGGAGGAGCAGGCAGGAGGAGGGAGGAGGAGGGAGGAACAGGGAGGAGCAGGCAGGAGGAGGGAGGAGAGGGAGGAGGAGGGAGGAGGAGGGAGGGACAGGGAGGAGCAGGGAGGAGCAGGCAGGAGGAGGGAGGAGCAGGCAGGAGGAGGGAGGAGGAGGGAGGAGGAGGGAGGAACAGGGAGGAGCAGGCAGGAAGAGGGAGGAGCAGGGAGGAGCAGGCAGGAGGAGGGAGGAGAGGGAGGAGCAGGCAGGAGGAGGGAGGAGGAGGGAGGAACAGGGAGGAGCAGGCAGGAGGAGGGAGGAGAGGGAGGAGGAGGGAGGAGGAGGGAGGAACAGGGAGGAGCAGGGAGGAGCAGGCAGGAGGAGGGAGGAGCAGGCAGGAGGAGGAGGAGGAGGGAGGAGGAGCAGTGAGGAGGAGGGAGGAGAAGCGGGGAGCAGCAGAGAGGAGGAGGGAGGAGGAGGTGGAGGAGGGAGAACTCTGCAGTGAAGAAGAAGGAGAGCAAAACGGTAGCCGTGCTGTCTTTTCTTTCGGGCGCTTTCCCCTGAGGTCACACGGAGAAGCACAATCCTTGTCGGCAGAGCCTGGCTGCGGGGCTGGGCCTGGGGGTCGCAGGCTGAAGCGGTTGGCGTGTGGAGGTTTGGCCCCTAAATGTGTGGGTGCTGAGCGAGCGTCCCTCACAGGGGCTGCCCCTCGAGGAGACACAAGTCCCCCCTGGTTCCCAGGCCCGCGGGAGGCTCCCGCCGAGACCCAGCGGCCCCGGCAACCCACACGGGCTGAGTGATCGCCGGCCACACGGGGGACGCTATTGTCCGCCCAGAGTGTGGTCTGCGATCCCCAGCCCAGGCCCCCCACCCGGCGCCCCTGACACTTTAAGTATAAAATAAATAACCAGCTTTGTGTGTCTGGGAGCAAAGACGCGGATAAGGGCCGTCGTTCCTGTCTGGGCTGTAATCCCGGGAGCTGCCCTGGCCACTGGGGGGTGGGGGCTCCCCACGCCTGTGCGGCGGCCAACAGCTGATTAAACCTGGCAGGCTGGGTCCTCGGGTGTCATTTTCATGCAAATAAAACTCGCATCTTTCGTCCTGAAAATGTCTTGGCCGTCATAATATTTCAGTGTGGGATCGGATTTCTGTTCCGTAATTGCATGTGGATCTGGAGGTTCAGTTAGGGGGTAATCACTATCACAGGGCGATATGCTGGGAAGGGTAGCAAGAGCCTGAAGACTTTGCACAGACTTTGAGATTTATTCTCAAACCCATAAATGCCAACGAGGCCAGCAAGGCACCGAACCCAAATAGACTAAAGAAAACATTGGACGATCTCTTTAAAAAGGAAATTTCATTTTTAAACAATAATATCTGATCCCTACGAAGCTCTTAGTCCGTGGTAGGCGCCTGCGTTTGCACATGTTAACTCACCTCATAGGACTCTGTGAGCCCTGGCTGTCTGGCTCAGTGGATAGAGCGTCGGCCTGCGGCCGAAGGGTCCAGGGTTCGATTCCAGCCAAGGGCACGTACCTCAGTTACAAGCTCCTCCCCATCGGGGTGCATGCAGGAAGCAACCAGTTGATGTGTTTCTCTCACATCAATCTTTCTCTCTAAATTTCCCTCTCTCTTTTACTCTCTGTAAAAATCAAAGGAAAATTACTCTGAGGTTGGAACCATTCATCTCCCTTTCTCTCCCCCCACGAGGACACCGGGATCTGGTTGGCCCAAGGCCAGCGGGGAACAGAACCCAAATCCCAAATCGCAGCCAGGGAGCCTGAGGGCAAGGGCATGAGTGAACCTGTCACCTCTGATGACTTTGACGGTGAAACAGCAGCTTTCATTTCAAGACCATTTCTCTTCTCCTATGATTTTGGAGCCCCCTCACCCCTCACCTTTCTCCAAGACAGGTGGGTCAAAAACCCAGACGGCTCTACAAAGTCACTCTCCCAGCCTTGGGAGTATAACTAACACAGATTGGAAAGGGTTTTGTTGTGAAATTAACTTTAATCCCCACATCGCTGGCCTCGTGAGAATCATGTGACGTGTCCCTGCCCTGGCGATTTCCCGCTGCAGGGGCCCCGCACACCTCCACCCGCACCTGTCACGGCGGGCGGCGGGTCTGCATCCTCACTGGGAACCAGCTTCCCCTTCGTCAGCAGGCGAGGGCTCTCTGCTTCTTTCTTTTTAAAAAAAAACTTTAAAAAATATTTTTATTGATTTCAGAGAGGAAGAAAGAAGGAGAGAGAGAAACATCGATGATGGGAGAGAATTGGGTCGGCTGCCTCCTGCACGCCCCACACTGGGGATCAAGCCTGCAACCCAGGCACGTGCCCTGATGGGAATCGAACCCGGGACCCTTCCGTCCGCAGGCTGACGCTCTGTTCACTGAGCCACACCAGCCAGGCTGTTCCTTAAAGATGGACAGTTCCTCTTCCAGCAAAGCCCTCCCGCTGTGTCTTCCTCCGGACGCAGGCCTCTGTTTAGTAGGAAGCAGAGTGCGTCTGAGGGACCTCAGACCCGAGTTCTCACCCCTCCCTGTCCCACCTCCCCATCCCGCCTCCCCGTCCCGCCTCCCGGCTCCCCCTCTCCACCTGGGTCGGGGCCCCCTGCCTCCAGAGCAGGCCTTTCCGATGGGCCTCCCACGTCTGCGAGGCCTGTTCTGCTCCGGCTGCTCCGTGGCTGAGGGCAGCCCTGGACTCGGGGCCACGTGCGGGCAGCTGTCTGAGTGGGAGGCCGCCTCTCCTTTGGGGTCAGAGACACGGAGACTACCTCCCGGAGAGGCGCCCGGAGCCTCGAGGGGGACCAGATGGCAGGCCCGGCTCACCTTGACCCCCGGTGTCGCCCTGGCAGCCGGGGCCAGGCTAATGTTCGCAGGTGTCACCGCGCTGATGGAGAGGTAACCAGAGCCGGCGAGAGGGCCCGCGACGGCGGCCTTTTCTTCTTCCTCCTCCGTCTCCCTGAGGCGGCAGGTGCCCCGCCGTGACCCGGAACCCCCCTGCCTTCCTGCACCCGCAGGTGTGACAAACGGCCACAGGCAGGGCCGGGCGGGGCCTCCGTCCTGAGTTACCCAGCTGTGCGCTCGGGCAAGAACTGCGGGTCCCCTGCAGCCTTTCCCAAAGTCCTGATTATCACGCACACGCTCTCCTGTTCTTTGTAAATGGACTGAGAAAGTAAACTGGGTTTCTTGGCAGCCAAGCGATGGTTACACTGATGGCTCCCATGCCGGCCTCCTCGCTGTTAGGACCACGTGTGCTCATCCCGGGCTCTCAACACAGAGAGGACCTGCTCCCGGAGTCTGTCCCCACCTGATTTCCCGTCCTCGCGTCTGTCCCCGGCAATTTCCGTCTGACCCGGGAGGCCCCTGCCTGGCCCCTGCCATGGGATAGGGGGCCACAGCCCTGAGGGCAGAGGTCCATGTTTATAATTCAGCCACACTCGGAGACCCAGTTTCCATTTTATTCTTTTTAATTTTTCATTAAAAGTCGAATAGAGCTCGGCCAGCGTGGCTCAGTGGTTGAGCTTCGACCTATGAACCAGGAGGTCACGGTTTGATTCATGGTCAGGGCAGATGCCGGGGTTGCAGGCTCCATCCCCATTAGGGGACGTGCAGGAGGCAGGGGATCAGTGATTCTCTCTCTTTGTTGATGTTTCTATCTCTCTCTTCTTCTCTGAAATCAATAAAAATATATTTAAAAAAATAAAGTCTAACAGACATCAAACAAGTATGAAATAGGTGTACTGTGCACAGAACATGATGGATGCCCACAGAGGGAACCATGAACTTAAGGAAAGGTCCGCACACCATCTCCCGTGCCCCTGTGCTCACCCGCGTCCCTCTGTCTCCCTCCGCGAATCCGCTCTGACTCTTCCTACTTCATGTCTCACTTGACTGAACTCAACGTGTTTTTCCTTTTTATGTTGTTTTTGGTAATCCTCACCCAAAGATATTCTTCCCATTGATTTTTAGAGAGAGTGGAAGAGACGGGGAGAGACACAGAGAGAGAAACACCAATGCGAGAGGGACACATTGGTCGGTTGCCTCCTGCACATGCCCGGGATGTGGATTGAGCCTGAAACCGAGGCACATGCCCTTGACTGGAATCGAACCCGGGACCCTTCAGTTCACGGGCCTATGCTCTACCCACTGAGACAAACCTGCCGGGGCTCCACATGTTCCGATACACAGCAGTTGCCATTCCATTAGAATAGCTTCTAATTTCCATGATGATGACTTCTTGGGCCTGCAAGTGACCTAGGAGAGTACTTCTTAATTTTTTTTATTGCCTTCTCTTGAAATTTTCTTCATTTTTTCCCCTTCTACTAGTTTAAAGTTATATGTCTTATTATAATTTTTTAGGGATTAGCTTAACATTTTTGTCACCATCCAAAGTTAATGTTTCCCCTCCTCCTAACCAACTCAAAGATCTGAGAACACCATACTGCCCGTCTCTCTCCTCCTGACGTGGATTCTGTTGGTGTTTGTGTATATTTTTTCTTTCTTATTTTTCCCACAAGACAGTTACAGCTTTATACAGTGCATGCTTAGATTTAGCCAGTGGCATCCTTTTTGTTTCCCCTTGAAGCCATTCGTCTGTGATCGCTTTCCTCTTCTCTAAAGCACTATTTTAGCAATTTGTTTAGAAAGGACCTGTTGAGGTTTATTTTTAAACTAGAGGCCCAGTGCATGAAATTTGTGCACAGGAGGTGGGGTGTCCCTCAGCGCAGCCTGCACCCTCTCCAATCTGGGACCCCTCAGGATCAGGCCTAAACCGGCAGTGGGACATCCCTCTCACAATCCGGGACTGCTGGCTCCCAACTGCTCACCTGCCTGCCTGCCTGATTGCCCCAACCACTTCTGCCTGCCAGCCTGGTCACCCCCTGACCTGCTTGATTGCCATCGCTCTATCCATTGAGCGACACCGGCCAGGGCTGTCATTGCCTATCTTACTCCAAATGCCACAAAGGACACATGCGCAGAATCAGCAGTGGGTTCCTGTGGGCTTGTGTCTGAGTAGCAGGCACATCAGTCAGAAGTTTCCTGGGGACTCTGCAGGGGCGGGCAGCGGTGTCCCCGGGACCCACGGGCGGACCGGAGGGGTTTGGAAGCCACGTCATCAGAGGTGCGTTACTCTGCAGGCTCCCTGTGGCTCCACCAACATCCCTGGGGGGTGGGGGGGTGTCTCCGGGACCTGCCCAGAGGGGCTGCCACCTGGACCGGGCCCTGCAGGGAATTCGCAGAGACCCCATAGAGCCCCCAGGCTGTCTGCATCTTCCTGGTCTCCTCGAGTCTTGTAGGTCATGGATGCTCAGCGAATCACCTCGAAGGGCTCATTTACTGAGAATGGATGTCTTCTCCTAGGTGGCTGAGCCCGTGGACCAGGGACGTGCACCCGCGTGAGGGAGGGTCATGGACAGCCCAGGCGCTGTGGCCGCACACCTGCAGGAGTGCCTGCACCTGCTGCAGCAGCTGGCAGCGGCTCCGGGCGCACCTGCGCGGGAACAGCGCAGGGACAAGGACCCGCCGCACGGAGGTGAGGTCCCCTGGCCCCCGTCTCTCCCCAGGCAGGCAGATGACCCAGGACAGCGGATCTGGGGCAGGAATGGGGGGGGCTGCGAGGGCAGGGGGACGGCCACTCTGTCGTCGTGAATCACTGTCAGTTCTCGTTTTCGGCTTCAGTAAACAGGAGGCCTCAAGACACAGGGAGGTTCCAGGGGAACAAAGGCTCCGAGTGGGCTGGTGCCTGCACGTTTCAATTATGAAAAAACGAAGGCCACTTCTCAATGCTGGCACGTACTTTCTCTCACACGGGCCTTTGTGCCTCACCCGTTTCCACAGGCGTCTCTGCTTTCCGTAAACGTGTCACCGCATCAGTCCGATCTCCCTTGTCTTGGTCATCAATACATTTCTTTCTGTTTTTGAAAATCCTTATTGTTGAGAGTATTACAGATGCCCCCCATTTTCCCCCAATGCCTCCCTCCCCCCGGTTCATGCCACCTCCCAGGTCTTCACCACCCTATTGTCTGTGTCCACAGGTGATGCATTTAAGTTCTTTGGTAAATCTCTCCCCCCCCCCCTTCCCTCTGAGATTGGTCAGTCTGTTCCATGTTTCCATGCCTCTGGTTCTGTTTTATTCCTCCTCCTTTTCTTCCTCAAGAATACCCTTCAGCATTTCATGTAATACTGGTTTGGTGGTGATGAACTCCTTTAGCTTTTTCTTGTTTGTGAAGCTCTTTATCTGACCTTCAATTCTGAATGAGAGCTTTGCTGGGTAGAGTAATCTTGGTTTTATGTCCTTGGGATTCATCACTTTAAATATTTCTTGCCAGTCTCTTCTGGCCTGCAAAGTTTCTGTTGAGAAATCAGCTGACAGTCGTATGGGTACTCCCTTGTAGGTAACTGACTGCTTTTCTCTTGCTGCTTTTAAGAGTCTCTCTTCATCGTTAACCTTTGGCATTTTAATTATGATGTGTCTTGGCGTGGTCCTCTTTGGATTCCTTTTGTTTGGGGTTCTCTGCGCTTCCTGGACTTGTACGTCTATTTCTTTCACCAGGTAGGGAAAGTTTTCTGTCATTATTTCTTCAAATAGGTTTTCAATATTTTGCTCTATCTTCCCCTTCTGGCACCCCCATGATTCGAATGTTGGTGTGCTTGAAATTGTCCCAGAGGCTCCTTACACTATCTTCATATTTTTGGATTCTTTTTTCTTTTTGCTCTTCTGATTGGATGTTTTTTGCTTCCTCATATTCCAAATTGTTGATTTGATTCTCAGCATCCTCTACTCTACTGTGGATTCCCTGTAAATTATTCTTCATTTTAGTTAGCGTATGCTCAATTTCTGACTGGGGTCCCTTTTCATGTCTTTGATGTTCTCACTAATTTCTGTGGGATGTGTGCTGAGAGGGGCGTGGCCTGGAGATCTGTGGGTGCTCAGGAGGGCACCTCAGGTCACAGGAGGCAGGGGGGCTGACAGGAAGTGACATGTTTGCCTTGAATGCTGTTGGTGGGCTGAGCTTGACCTCAGTGGGGTTCAGAGAGAGCAAGCAAAACAGGGCCAGCAGGTGTGAAAACCATTAAAGAACTCAGTGCAGGCCCATGCCCAGCCACCTGTGCTTCAAAAAACTAGGATCAACCAAGGCAGAAGATGGGATGGGTGGGCAAGACTGGGGGCAGTGAATGCGATGGGAATTACTCCTAGTGAAGAGGGAAATGGGTTTCAGAATCCACAGGATTTGATACCCATTTAGATTCAGAGAGAAGAGAGAGCATGAAGTCCAGACTGACTCCTGGTGTCCGATCTGGGGACTCGGTGAGTGTGGGAGCAGAGGACAGAAGAGAGACACAGCTGGAGGGAAGGCAACAAGCTCTGTTGGAGGGATGCTGCGTCTGCGGTGTCTGCACAGCTCACACCTGGAGAGGCAGACTGGTGACACATGGGCTCCAGAATCCAGAGGCTCCCAGATGTCCGGGGGGCACTGAATGGCATGTGGCCTCTGGACGCCACACACCAGCAGGAACTGGGTGGCGACCAGAGTCAAGCGGGAACATTTTTGCAGCAAAATTGTTGACTGAGCTCACTCTGTAGAATAAACGCAACTGCAATTAGCGTCTCATCACTTCAAGCTGCTTTGGGCATCAAATGTACGGAAAACCTTCAAATTTCCAGAGCTTTCTGAGTTCGCTGCGCTTGGACAGAAGATGTGGATGGGTGTGCTAGTTAGGTGTGGTGGCCACCAAGAGATTAACTAGCCCTGGCCAGTTTGGCTCAGTGGATAGAGCGTTGGCCTGCAGACTGAAGGGTCCTGGGTTCTAGTCCGGTCAAGGGCACATGCCCCCAGGTTGTGGGCTCGATCCCCAGTGTGGGGCGTGCAAGAGGCTGCCGATCCATGATTCTCTCTCATCATTGGTGTTTCTATCTCTCTCTCCCTCTCCCTTCCTCTCTAAAATCAATAAAAATATATATGTCTTTAAAAAGAGATTAAATAGATCTGCTCCATGAGGCAAGGACATTTCACAGAAGACTGATACCATTTCACACTCCACTTGGGTTTTCCATGTTCTTTTCTGCATTCGAGTCCCATCGCAGTGAAAGTGTGGGTGAGGGAGGGGTGGGAGCAGAGGGGCCCAGGTGGTGTCTGCAGCTGCAGCCGCGGCCCCAGGTGCACCCCGGACAGTCTCTTTCTCACGTTACAGGGAGCCTGTGTCTCCTGCATCCTGTCTGACTTCACGCAGAGCTGCTCGCGGAAGTTCTTCGCGTCCCCCTGAACCTTTCCATGCCCCACTGCCCCGTCTGCCCGGAGGGGCAGGTAGCCCCTCGCTGTTATTCCGGGGGGGCCTGGGGCAGTGTCTCTGCCACTGAGGCACTTCATCACAACCCGGGGGCCCACCGCCTTCCTCTGAGAGCCATTCCTCACCTGAACTCTGACCTTTCCAGCTGCACTCCCCGGCGAGCTGCGGACCCTCCTCCAGGAGGCCAAGAACATGGCGTGGCCCTTCGTGCCTGAGAAGTGGCAGTACAAGCCGGCCGCGGGCCCCGAGGACAAAGCCAACCTGCAGGACCTGGTGGGCGCCGGGCTGCAGCAGCTACTGGTAGGACGCCCCACCTGCTCCCCGACCCACCAGGCGTGTCGCCCTATGCACTGCCATCGATTGAGTTTCTCTCAGGCCTAAGACAGCCTCTCCCTGTGTCCCCCTTGGCCAGCTGAAGAATGGGAGGGAACAGCTTTTAGAAAAGCATCTTGAGACCAGGCACCTACAAACCAGGCTGAGCGAGGGGAGGAGGGTGCACAGTGGGGCTATGCAGACACCTGTGTCCTGAAATGCTCACCTGTCTGCCGGCCAGAGCTGCGGTTTTGACTGCACCATGCCATGTTGCATTCTTGTTTTGAAATGCTACTTACTAAAAGTCAGGGCCCTGAAATGCCCGGCCGGTTTAGCGCAGTGGTTGAGCATCAACCTAGGAACCAGGGGGTCACGGTTCAATTCCCGGTCAGGGCACAGGCCTGGGTTGTGGGCTCGATCCCCAGTGTGGGGCGTGCAGGAGGCAGCCGATCAATCATCATCTCTCATCATTTATGTTTCTATCTCTCTCCCCCTTTCCCTTCCTCTCCGAAATCAATAAAAATCCTATCCAATAAAAGAGTAATATGCAAATTAGTTGTCACTCCATCACAGAGATGGCCACGCCCATAGCCACAAGATGGCAGCGCCCAGTCCCCTCAGTCCCGCCACTGAAGTGTCCAGGCCTGTTGGCCAGGCAGGTGGCGAGGGAGGAAGGGTGGGCAAGGGTGGAGCAGGTGATTGGAGGGGGCTGGGGGTCCCCTGTTCAGGCCAGAGTCCTCAGCCAGAGGCCTCAGGCCTGGGCAGGGGTGGAGCCATGATCAGAGGGGCAGGGGCGGAGCCTGCGATTGGAGTGAACTACAGAGGAAACACCTTTTCTGACCGCTCATTGGCTAAGCTCCCTGTATGCCACTGGTACTATTCTTTGTAACTTGGGTAATAAGAATCCAATAAGGTGATCTAGGGTTTTTCACCACACTCCTGGGGAAAAAAATGAAGGTCCGCTGCTGGAGGGCTAAGAAATGTCATATCCTGCCCTAGCCGGTTTGACTCAGTGGATAATGCCTCGGCCTGCCGACCGCAGGGTCTGGGTTCAGTTCTAACCAAGGGCATGTACCTAGGTTGCAGGCTCTTCCCTGGCCGGGGCCCAGGTCAGGGCTCATGCAGGCAGCAACCAATCAAAGTGTTCCTCTCACTTTGATGTTTCTCTCTGTCTTTCCCTTTCTCTTCCACGTTCTCTAAAAATCAATGGAAACATATCCTCAGGTGAGGATAAAAAAAAAAATAATAAAGAAATGTCATATTCTATGAAAGACACATCTTGAAAATGCCTAAAGAAAGTTGTCATTTTTTCATGGTGAAGGGACTGGAGTCCGTGTTGATGAAAACACCTTGGTGGCTGCAGTGACTGGCAGTGGCTGCAGCAGCGGGGTGATGAGGCTGGTGCCTTCCCCTGATCAGCCCGGTCGCCTCCCACAAAGGCTGCGGCTTAGGCCAGCTCCCCAAGGGGAGCAGGGCGCGGGCCTAAGCCGTCAGTAGGACATCCCCTGAGGGCTTCCAGTATGTGAGGGGGGGCAGGCTGGGCTGAGGGACCCCCCCGCAAGTGCACAAATTTCATGCACCGGGCCCCTAGTACAGTGGTCGGCAAACTGTGGCCCCTTGAGTGTGGCTCTTCCACAAAATACCACGTGCGGGTGCGCACGTACAGTGCGATTGAAACTTCATGGCCACACTCAAGGGGCCAAAGAGCCGCATGTGGCTTGCAAGCCACAGTTTGCCGACCACTGCCCTAGTATATTATAAATAAATAAATAAAAGTTGGAGAGCTTAAATATGGGGGGGATGGCAAACGTAGGTTTGCAGTTGTTTGTATGGAAAATAATTCTATATAATAAAAGCCTAATATGCAAATTGTCCCTTCGACTGAGAGTTCAACCAGGAGTTGAACCACTAATTATAATGTGCGCTGACCACTAGGCAGGGGGGCGTGGAACATGGCAGGCATCAGGGATGTGGTGCTGGCAGCGGGTGGCAGTGGAGGCACTGCCAGCCCCAATGGGCCCTGACCAGAGCGGGACTGCGGCAGGATGGTGGAGCAGGTGAGCAGGCAGCGCCAGGCCAAGGCGGGTGAGAGTGGGGCCAAATAGCCCCACCGATCGCCCCCCAGATGGTGACCAGCTGTGGTGGCCGAGGACAGGGAACTCTGCTGGCTCCCAGGTGCTAAGGGAGCCTGGCAGGGGCCCAATCACTCAGGCAGAGGGGGGGGCACAGGGGCTTGGGGACCCAGGTGCTACCCAGGACCCAGAGGTTAACTGGGACCTGCACTTCCACACCAGATGCTCACACTACAATCGCTGGCCAGGCATAGGGACTGCACCCATGCATGAATTTCATGCACTGGGCCTCTAGTCCTATATAATAAAGATGTGATATGCAAATTGACAGTCACACCCTCACACAAATGGCTGCCACAAGATGTCTGGCAGGGGAGGGCAGTTGGGGGCAACCAGGCCTGCAGGGGAGGGCAGTTAGGGGCAACCAGGCCTGCAGGGGAGGGCAGTTATGGGCGATTAGGCCAGCAGGGGAGGGCAGTTAGGGGCGATTGGGCCAGCAGGGGAGGGCAGTTAGGGGCAATTGGGCCAGCAGGGGAGGGCAGTTGGGGGCGATTGGGCCGGCAGGGGAGCAGTTAGGTGTTGATCAAGTTGTCAGGGGAGTGGTTAGGAGGTTATCAGGCTGGCAGGCAGAAGCAGTTAGGGGCAATCAGGTAGGCAGGCAGGTGAGAGGTTGGGAGCCAGCAGTCCCGGATTGTGAGAAGAATGTCCGACTGCCGGTTTAGGCCCTGTGGGATTGGGCCTACACCACCAGTCGGACATCCCCCAAGGGATCCCAGATTGGAGAGGGTGCAGGCTGGGCTGAGGGACACCCTCCCTCCCCGCAGTGCATGAATTTCACGCACTGGGCCTCTAGTACATAAAATAATAATAATACAAAGTAAACTCTGCGTTTCGTGTACGCATAACTGTGGGCTCACTTCTGCCTCCCCCCTGTGAGCACACTCCCCACCTGTCATCAGGGTGATGTGCCGTCTGAGCTACTGACCCTGGCAGGCCCCTCCCAGACCCAGGCCTATCTCCTTAGGATGAGGCCAAGGAGGGAGCATCTCACCAACATCGCTGACATGCTTAGTCCCGAGCTCACGGACCGACCGGGAGCTGATGGCCCTGCTGCCTCCACCCACATTGTCTCGGATGAGTGTCAAGGGAGAGACTGTGTGTGCTTCTATGCATTTGTTTCTCAAATAAAATATGTCTGGAGACCAGGGATTACAAGCAATGACAATACCCTAAACTTTTTATTTCACAGGCAAATAAATGTATAGACATTGTCTTTTTTTAATGTCCTTTTTATTGTTGATAGAATTACAGATGTCTCCCATTTTCCTCCTGTTAACCCCCACCTCCCAGTCCCTACCCGCCCCCTACCAGGTCTTCCCCACGTTATGGCCCATGTCCATGGGCTGTGCCTGTCCTATATGATAAAAACCTAATATGCAAATTGACCCAACGGTGGAACAACCGGCAGAACCACCGGTCACTATGATGCGCACTGACCACCAGGGGGCGGACACTCAACACAGGAGCTGCTCCCAGCATGCAGGCCCCAGGCCAGCCAAAGTGGGTGCCAGTGGGAGCCCCCGGTACCCCCAGGGTTGCCCCACAGATCAGCCCTGATCACCAGCCAGGCCTAGGGACCCCACCCGTGCACGAATTTCCTGCACCGGGCCTCTAGTAAGTATATAAGTTCTTCGGTTTATCTCTTCTCATCCCCCCAACCCCACATGGAGGCATGTCAGTCTGGTCCATGCCTCCCTGCTTCAGGTCTTATTTTGTTGGTCAATTCGTTTTGTTCTTTAGATTCCACATGTGAGTGAGGTCATGTGATACTTGTCGGTCTCTGGCTGGCTTATTTCTCTCAGCATAATGCTCTCCAGGTCTCTCCATGCTGCCCCAAAGGGTAAGCGATCCTTCTTTTTTTACGGCTGCATAGTCGTCCATGGTGTAGCTGTACCACAGATTTTTTATTCACTCATCTACTGATGGGCACTTGGGCTGTGTCCAGATCTCAGCTAGTGTAAATTGTGCTGCTATGAACACAAGGGTGCATACATTCTTTCTGGTGGGTGTTTTGGGGTTTTTTTAAGGATATATTCCCAAAACTTACACACTGTCTTTGCCTTCAAAACAAAAACCCAGGAAAGACCCTGAGCTACGTCACAGCCTCTCTGTGAGTAAATCCCCAGAGCAGCAAATCCCCACCGTCCCACCCACCCACCCACCAAAACCAGACACACAGGCCCCTGGGCTAAGCCGACCGGGGGCTGCAGCCAAGGGAGGAGGGTGGCTGGGAGGGTGCGGGGAGAGGGTTGAACGCCTTGCCCGCGTCAGTGGCCATGAGGCGTGGGGAGTGACTGTCATTCCTACATCCCTGTGCGGTCTGCAACGTGCACAAGTGTCTCATTTAATCCTCAGAGCAGCCTCCGGTGACCCACCTCCTCCTCCTCTCATTGTAACAACGAGGACGCTGGCTGCAGGGAGCTGACCCGCCCGGGGTCAGACCACTGAGGGGCGGGACTCGCAGCCCCTCTCGGTCCCCCCGGGTCTCCCTGGGGCCCCGGGAGCTGCTGGAGGCGGCCGGCCTGAAGGAAGCTGGTCTGGTGGGGCCTGGCTGCCCAGCTAGTGTGGCTCAGACGCACTTGAAACAGGGCGAGTGGGACTGGAGAGCTGGCACAGCAGGCAGCGCATGGCTTCGTGAGTGTGGCTGGCACAGCGGACAGTGCATCTGGAGCTGTGCCCTCTCCCCTGTGGGCGGGACCCTCCCGAGGTGTTGCCACTGCTTGTTGCTAAAACATCTGTGGACACATCAGCTGCCCGGGGAGGCCAGGCGCTTCCCAGGGCTGCGGGCTGCGGGGACCTCAGTCCTACCTCACGCCAGTGTCCCCCAGCTCGGGCACCCCCCTCCCGGTCCCTCCAGGGGGACGGCGGTCCGATCGCCCCGCAGGCTTTGAAGTGCTGTTTCGTCTTCGTGGGTGATGTGTGTCCCAGGCCCTTTGTGCCGGGGGAGGAGGAGGGGCCGCCTTTGTGTGCGCGGTGATTGTCGCCCGCCTGACACGCTGACCCGCGGTATTATCCGCTCTGGTCGGAGCACGGATTTGCTCCCTCTCACATGAAGCATGAGATTTCAAGGGAAAGTGAGCCCTCCTTCAGCCCCTTTCACTCGGCACAATGTTTACCCTCCGAGGGGAGAGATGAAACGCGGGGCCAGGGTTTCAAGTGCCGGGCAGGGCGCTGGGCGCCTGGGAGAACAGCGAGGCCCGAGAGACATGGCTCGGCAGGAGCCGTGCTGGGCTTCTCTAAAGCACCGACGGCATTTTCTTCTGTGATGGCGGGCACGGCAGCGGGGACACGCCTGGGCGCGAGGATCGGGGACAGGCCGGCTCTGGACGCCACCTTTGTTTCCAGTAACGTTCACATTTCTGGAAAGAACCATTTCTGCACAGTGAGACGAGAATATGAAAATAAAGCTTTTCTAAAATTATATTTCTATTGATTTCAGAGAGGAAGGGAGAGGGAGGGAGAAACATCAATGATGAGAGAGAATCATGGGTCGGCTGCCCCCTGCACGCCCCGCACTGGGGATGGAGACCTCCACCCAGGCCTGTGCCCTGACTGGGAATCGAACCGTGACCTCCTGGCTCATAGGTCGACGCTCAACCACTGAGCCATGCCGGCCGGGCAGCTTTGGGGTTTTAATCAATCACTTAGGTCTTTTCTGTCAGGAGACAGAAAGCAAAGTGAAGGCAAATGATATGCCTTCCTTCACTCAGCAAAGCTTTACTGTCGGCAAGTGCCAGGCATTTGAGTTTGAGCTCTGACATCAACTCAGAGAACCAGGAGTCCTGCTCATGCCCGGGACCCGCTCCCAGCACGGAGAGCTGGGCCCCCTGGCCGAAGGCCTGCTCGCTGGAGGCCGCCCATTGGTAGTCCACCTGACCTGTGGCTGGTGCTCCAGCTTTCCTCTGGCCGCCCAGGCGTGGCCGTGTGACCGTCTCAGCTGGTGAAATGGGATCAGCGGTGACAGAGTCCCGTCCCCACAGCTCGAGGAGCCGTGTGAGTCCGGCCATCGGACGCTCCCTCTGCCTCGGCCTGGATGAGGGTGAGAGACGCCCGGTCTCGGAGCCATAGCCGGGCTGCAGATGGACGGGGCAGGGGTGGGGGGGGGGGTGTTGGAAAGCTCGTTCGTTAATAACATGGCAGAGAGCCTGGCTGGTGGGTCAGCGTTGGAGCGTCATCCCTACACCAAATGGTTGCGGGTTTGATTCCTGGTCAGGACACATAGGTTGTGGGTTCAATCCCCAGTCGATGTCTCTCTCTCTCTCTCTCTCTCTCTCTCTCTCTCTCTCTCTCTCTCTTTCTCTCTCTCTCCCTGCTTCCTCCCTCTCTCAAATCAATAAACATGTCCTTGGATGAGGAGAAATAAATAAAAAAAGAACATGGCCCTGGCCAGTATGGCTCACTGGATAGCACATCAGCATGCGGACTAAAGGGTCCCGGGTTCGATTCCAGTCAAGGTCATGTGCCTTGGTTGCGGGCATATCCCCGTCAGGGCGGTGCAGGAAGCAACCAATCAATGTGCTTCTCTCTCTTTCCCTCTCTCTTCCACTCTCTCTAAAAATCAATGGAAAAATATCCTGGGTGAGGATTAAACATGACAGCGAAGGGTGAGCGCTGTCGTGGCAACAAAACCATTTCTGACGTCCACACTTCATCGCTGAGTCGTCTGGTTTTCTGAATGAGGTTTTGTCAAAGCGAGGCTCACCCTTACTGACGAAACATGTATCTCTGCTGCGTGTGTGAAGGTGACTCTCTTGAATTGGAAAACTGTAAAGTGACACAGTTTTGAGGTGAAGCAATAAAAGAAAGTTGTTTTGAATGCCACGTTTTCAGAATTACCAGGACGGTGGGAAATGCCACAGGGCACGTGATTGGAAAAGGCGGAGTGACTGTCACCCCAGATGCTTTGGGAGTTGGTCAGATGAGGGTCAGTAAGTGGCCGCTGGGTGCGCAGTGGGGAGTGGGGATGCAGCAGGGACTTCACCAAGGATGTCGTGAGTCGCGACGGCCTTAGCAACCTCCAGGGCAGAGGAGGGGCCGTGGGCACAGGCCAGGGGAGGGGGTGTCTCTTTGGGGATTGCTTTCTCTTTCCTTAAATAGATTTGGGAGAGGGAAGGTGAAAGAGCAAGGGTAGATGATTCAAAGTGTTATCTTTATTTTTACATATATGTATACTTACTGATTTCAGAGAGGAAGGGAGAGGGACAGAGAGAGAAGCATCAATGATGAGAGAGAATCATGGCTCAGCTGCCTCCTGCACGCCCCACACTGGGATGGAGCCCACCACCCGGGCCTGTGCCCCGACCAGGAATCGAACCCTGACCTCCTGGTTCCTAGGCCGACGCTCACCCACTGAGCCACGTTGGCTGGGCTCAAAGTGTCATCTTTAGATCCTGAGACAGAGGAGACGATGACCGTTTTCCGAAGGAGCTGAGTCTGTGTGCGGCGTTGGGGACGGGAAGGAGGGACCAGGGAAACGTAACAGGTCCTGGGCCCCACCTGGGACAGTTCCCTGCTCCTCCGCCTCCTCCCAGGTCAGCAGGTGCACAGACCAGGAGCCCAGCTGACCCCAGTCGGTCCTCAGCAGTCACGGTCACGGCTGGTGCATAACGATGCAGGCGTCAGGCACGTCTCACTTGCTTATTCTGCTGATTCCTCACCTCGGGACACACCCCTCCACCCTCACCCCGTCTCCCAGTTTCCTCCCCAGCCATAGCTTCCCTTTCCTGGGCCCCCTGAACGGCAATGCCAGATGGCTCTGTCCTGGTCCTCCCCCCACTCCCCACCCCCCCACCCCCCACCCCAGATCAGCGGCCATTGTCACTGGTGTGAGTGCCGCGGGCTCTGAGCCAAGGCTGGGGCGCCCGGGGCTGGCGTAGCGAGGAGGGGGGGGCTAATGCGGGCAGCAGTGAGCGCGGCACACACACTCTTCCTCCCCTGGTCCCGCGGTCGCCAAAGCCCTTCGGAAGGCTCCTTAGCATGTTTCCAATCACTGTGAACAGGAACCTTATTGTGAAGTTTAATTCCTTCGCTGCCTGACTCAGCCTCCCAGCCCTGGAGCTCCCCTGGGCCTCAAACTCCATTAGACCCCAAATCTCCACCGCGGAGGGAGTGGTGCCTGTGTGCACGTGTGTGTGTATGTATGCGCGCGCGTGTGCACATGTGTGCGCGCGTGTGCGTGCGTGCGTGCGTGCGTGTGTGTGTGTGTGTGTGTGATGTCTGTGGGCCTGAGCCGCAGGCGCCCAGCACCCTCACCTCCTGAAGGTGGATTTAACCCCATGGCTCAGCAGGGACAGGACCGGGGCCCGGCGGCCAGCAGGCTCCCCGTCGGCTGGAGGAGAGACAGGAGCAGCTTCCGGCCTGTTTTCATCTTGGACACCCGATGCTGGGTCCGCACTACCTTCTGTTACTGAGCCACCATCTAAAAGGCACACTTCCTTTTGTTTTTTTAATCCTCATCCGAGGATATGTTTTTATTGGAGAGAGAGGGAGGGAGAGAGAGAGAGAGAGAGAGGTCAGTTGCCTCCCGTAGGTGCCCCGACTGGGAATCAGCCCACATCTAGGTGTGTGCCCGGCCGGGCATCGAACCTGCAGCCCCCGGCTGCCCGTGCTGACGCCCCGCCAGCCCAGCCGCCGTGCTGGGCAAGGCCATATTATCACGTTCCCTCGACGGCAGGTCGGCTGTGGCCTCAGAGCCGCACAGGCAGAGCCGGGCCAGGTTCCGAGCGGGCGGCATGCGTTTCCCAGGCTGCCCCGCGGACGGCGAGCTGGGCTTGTGTTGTTTTCTTCCTCCGCCTTTCGGGGTGCGGCCCTCTTCCTGTTCCTCTGCCTGCTCAGAACCAAGGGGTTCCGTGGGGCCCGCTCCCGGGTCCCCCGCACCCTCGGCCTCTCTCGTTGCTCCGGCCGCAGTCAGAGGGCCCGGCTGCCCGGGGACAGTCCAGGGCGCGGCTGGACTCGGCTTTGCTGCTGAAGAATTCACCCCCTGTCCTCGGAGCTTTGGAAGTGGGGCTCATTTCTCAGAGTGCTGCTAGCCCACGGGGATGGACCCCTGAATCTGCGTGTCCTGCTCAGAGAGGGAGAGAAGCCAGTGTGGCCGGGCAGGACGGCGCCTGGCGGCCCCCTGCGGCCTCCTCCTCCTCCTCCTCCTCCTCCTCCTCCTCCTCCTCCTCCTCCTCCTCCTCCTCCTCCTCCTCCTCCTCGCAGGCCGGGCGCCAGGAGGGAGCTGAGTTATGCAGCTGCAGGCCGCCCCGAGGGCTCCCTTCAGTTCCCACAAAGCTATTGAAGTGCTTATTTCCTCCTGAGGAGACACAAACAGATGCAAACTTCTGTAAACACTTTAGAAACGAATCCAGCGGGTTGGCCTCTCAGCGGTGCTCAGTGGCCGACAGAAAAATGTCTAATTAGTGCAAGTGGGAAGAACGGGCCCTGGACCCCGTCCATCGCCCCCACGGCTCCTTTCCAAGCAGCTCAAAGGGCCTTTGTCCGCCGGGTCACCCTCTCTCGGGCTTTTGTGCTCGGATCTGTGGAGAGTGGGGGGCGGGGCAGAGACGCCGCCGTGTCGCTCGGAGCCCGGCATGTCCAGTGTCGCTCGGAGCCCGGCGTGTCCAGGAGGAACCGTGGAGTCCGCGGCCTGGTCTCGGTGTGGCGAGCGGGGCCCATGGGCCAGGCCGTGGGGAAGGGGGCCTCCGCCCTTGTTCTCGGCGTCCAGCGACTGGCTCCTCCGAGGGGGTGGACGGAACGAGGTGTTAAAAACTGCAGGTGCAGACATTTCCTGGGATGAGCCTTCGAGGTGTCGGCGTGACTTTCATTCCCTTTTTACCCCATTGACCCCCCCCCGACACTCACTTAGGGGAGCGTCTCTGCTCCTCGCTGTTTCGTCACGCACGGCAGCGGGAGCGGGAGTTGCCTTTTCCCCTGTTTTCCTTCGTGCTCCCTGTCATTCGCTCGCCCCGCGAGGAGCCGGGCTCCGTGCTGAGCGTCCCCCGCATCTCCCTGAGCCTGAAGCAGCCACCCGACGTCAGGAAACCTGGGTTTTCACCCCAAGGAAGGGAAGCAGCGTCTCCAGGAGCTGCCTGCACACCCGTGTGCCTCCTCACAGCAGCCAGGAGTGGGGGCAGCTCCGACGTCACCGCAGGGGAGCGGACACACAGTGTGGTCCACCCACCACGGAACGTTCTCCCATCACAGACGGCAGCAGGCGGGGCCCTGGGGGAATTCGCTCAGTGAAATAATCCCGACACAACGATGAGCACCCTGAGATTTCGCTCCTATGAGGCACCTGGGGAAGCCAAACTCATAGAAACGGAAGCAAAATGGTGGTTTCCAGGGGCTGGAGAGAGAGGGACCAGGGAGCCATTAGCGAGTTTAAAGGGGTTTTTTGGTTTGTTTGTTTTAAATATATATTTATTGATCTCAGAGAGGAGGGGAGAGGGAGAGAGAGAGAGAAACATCCATGATGAGAGAGACTCACTGATCGGCTGCCTCCTGCACGCCCCACACTGGGGATCGAGCCACAACCCTGGCATGTGCCCTTGACCAGAATCAAACCCGGGGCCCTTCAGTCCACAGGCGGATGCTCTGTCCACTGAGCCACACCGGCCGGGGCCAGTTTAGATTCTATATTTGCGGATGAAAAGTTCTGGTTCAGATCCACAGCCGTGTGACTACACTCAACACCACTGACCTGGACACTTACAATGGGCAGGAGGGTAAATGCTATTGTTTTGACCACAATAATGATAATAATAATAATAATAAATCTATAATACTAAAAGTGTAATATGCTAATTAGACCGGACAGCTGAACAACCTTCCAGACGTCATTCTGGATGAAGCCACAGTGGCGGGGGCCTAGGCAGAGGTGGTTAAGGGCGATCAGGCAGGCAGGCGAGTGGTTAGGGGCGATCAGGCAGGCAGGTGAGCAGTTGGAAGCCAGCAGTCCTGGATTGTGAGAGGGATGTCCGACTGCCTGTTTAGGTGGGATCGGGCCTAAATGGGCAGTCAGACATCCCTCGAGGGGTCCCAGATTGGAGAGGGCACAGGCTGGGCTGAGGGACACCCTCCCCCCCAGTGCACGAATTTTGTGCACCAGACCTCTAGTTAATAATAACAAAAAGAGGAAAGAGAGACTTGAGCTCCTTCCTGACTCTGACCCTTTTGACTTTGTAACTTGGAAAGTCACAGAACCTCTCAGCCCCAGTTTCCTTATTTCACTTGGACTTTTTAGTGACAATAAAGTGAAATGAGATCATAGTGGTGGGAGCCGGAAGTTCTGCAGAAAGTGGCTGAGGCTGCTGTGCGCCCCGAGGAGGAAGTCCCCACCACCACCACCACCACCACCCCCAGACAGCTGGACAGACACAAAACCGTCCATTTCTTCTCCGTCCTTTTAACAAATCCTCACCCGAGGATCTGCTTGTTGATTTAGACCAGCGGTTCTCAACCTGTGGGTCCGACCCCTTTGGCGGTCGAACGACCCTTTCACAGGGGTCGCCTAAGACCATCCTGCACATCAGATATTTACATGACGATTCACCACAGCAGCAACATGACAGTGATGAAGCAGCAACGACAATAATGTTATGGTTGGGTCATAACAGGAGGAACTGTATTTAAAGGGCCAGAGGTTGAGAACCGCTGATTCAGAGAGAGAGGGAGAGAGAGGGGGAGGGAAAGAGTAACGTGGATGTGAGAGAGAAACATCCACCGCTGCCTCCTGCACGAGCCCAAACCGGGACTGAACCTGCAGCCTAGGCATGTGCCCTGACTGGGAACCGAACCCTCAACCTTTGGGCATCTGGAGCCGACGCGCCAACCAACTGAGCCAGGGCTATTTGCCATCTGTGAACTCACAGTCTGTGATGAGTTGTTGACATTTAAACCCTGGGTTCTTCGGGGGGTGGCTTGCTTGACACGCCCCAGGCTAAGTCTGCCGCCCCGAGGTCGTCAGGTGGTGTCAGTGGAAGGAACGGAGGCTCCAGCAAACGCAGAGACTGGGGTGCGTTTTCCTATGAAGACGCGCACGTAGCTCGAGGGGCCGCGCTGACGAGAAGGCGGGTTTGCGTTCCTGGATCTTCGGTCTGGTGTTGCCCATAAATCTGTTTCAGCTGCACCCTCCTTTCTGCTCCTCTCCGTCCTGTCACTGGCAAATTCTCTCTGTTTCTTCGCTCCGATTAATAGAGTTATTGTTTTCAAGCCAGGCCAGAGAGCCATGGAGCCTGCATAAGGCGGGTCCTTGTAGCATAGACGTGAACTGCCTGTGGGTGGGGAGATGGGGCCAAGGTCAGGGAGGTAGGTCAAGGTCAGGAAGGTGGTGTTAAGGTCGGAGGTGGGTCAAGGTCAGAGAGGTGTTGTTAAGGTCGGGGAGGTGGGGTCAAGGTTGGGGAGGTGGGGATCAAGGTCAGGGAGGTGGGTTAAGGTTGGGTCGGTGGGTCAAGGTTGGGGAGGTGGGGATCAAGGTCAAGTAGCGACATCACGGCTGCTTCAAAGGAAGCCACGGTCTCTCGGGCAGTGGGAATGGCGGGGTGCTTGGAGGATTGGACAAATGACACCTCCTCCCCCTCCTGGGCCCCGGAGGCGGAAAGAGCTTCCTCAGCAAAAGGCGTGGGCAGACGAGATCGCGTTTACCTCTAGTTCAGGTCAAGGCCGAGCTGGAAGAGAAAACTTTGTGCGCAGCACAGGGGTCTGCTCTGTGAGCCTGGGGAGTGTGTGGGCACCCCAACCCGTCACAGGAAGGGCGGGGCCAAGCGAACACCCCAGGTGGGCGGCTCTCCAGGTGAGACGGGTGTGCACGGGAATCCTGCTGCCTCGGTCGGCTCCTTCCCGAGAGAGAGGGCCGCCAGGTCCTTCCCCCATGTGCCAGCCGGACGGTCAGCCGCCCCTGGGCCAGGGCCCGGGCAGAAAGGAGTGACATGGCGGAGAGGAGGGGTGGGAAACAGGGTGTGTTCCATGTTCACCTGTGGTGTGAGGAAACACGCCTATCACGTGTGTAATTCAGGAATGCGTGGGGAAAGGGAGGGAAGGAGTATTGTCATTCCCGCAGCTGGACTGGCCTTTGCCTGATGTTTTTTCTTCGGCCCAGTTGCCTAATACAGACTCTCTCTCTCTCTCTCTCTCTCTCTCTCTCTCTCTCTCTCTCCCCCCCTCTTTCCTCCCTCCCTTCCTTTCGTTACTCCTCACCCCAAGGGTGTCCCCCATTGATTTTTAGAGAAAACAGAACAGAGGGTGAGGGACAGAGAGAAACATGGATGTGAGGGGACACATCTGTTGGTTGCCTCCCGCACACGCCCCGACCACCGGGGTGAGAGATGGAGCCTGCACACCAGGTACGTGCCCTTGACTGGAATTGAACCCGGGACCCTTCAGTCCCCGGGCCGACACTCTATCCACTGAGCCTCACCAGCCAGGTGCAATGCTCCTGTTTGATAAAAAAAACACCCCAAAGACCAGGCTTGTTCCCGGCCTTCTTCTCTGGGGCAGGTGCCACGTCTCTCGGGCTCACTGTGTCCCTGCATGACCTCCAGGTGTCCTTGAAGGCCGCCATCCTCGACGGGGACGGTGCCACGGCGGCAGCCGTCCTGTTCCTGAGCGACCGGCTCCTCTACGGGCTCGACGCGTCCCGCCCGCTCCTGCGGGTCGCCAAGGCGCTGCACCGGCGGTGGCCCAGCACGCCCCTGGCCCCGCAGCTGGTCATCCGCCAGGCCCGCGTGGCGCTCAACGCAGGTAGGCGCACCTGCCCGCCCGTCCTGGCCGACCTGACCCTGAGGATGGGGCCGCCCTGCCGCCCCTCCTGCCTGTCCCCCACTCCTCCCCTCCCACCCCTCCCCTGGCACAAAGACCTGCTTGCAGGGCCAGAGCGCAGAGAAAATCGTGCAAGGGTGGGAGCTAGTTGGAGCTTTTGTCTCCTCACAAAGCCGTCCGCTGCTCTCGGACAGAGGGCTGCATTGCTGCACTTTGAGAGGAGCCTGTGAGCAGCAGGTTAGAATTCTTCCTCCCTGGGCCCAGCTCCTTGCTGGAGGGCCCCCGACAAGCACACGGAGTACCCGAGGCTCCCGTCACACACACGGGACACGGGACACAGGACACAGGACATGGGACACGGGACACAGGACATGGGACATGGGATACAGGATATGGGATAAAGGACATGGGACATGGGACACAGGACATGGGACATGGGATACAGGACATGGGACATGGGATACAGGATATGGGATAAAGGACATGGGACATGGGATACAGGACATGGGACATGGGATACAGGACATGGGACATGGGATACAGGATATGGGATAAAGGACATGGGACATGGGACACAGGACATGGGACAAGGGATACAGGATATGGGATAAAGGACATGGGACATGGGATACAGGACATGGGACACAGGACATGGGACACGGGACATGGGCACTGCCCCCCAATTTGCTTAAAGCGCCTGTTCCCCTCCTGCCCCTGTGAGTGGAATGGAGAGGGAGGCTCGTCTGTGACTTCGGGGTAACGGAGGGCAGAGCGGAGGGGCCGGCCGGTGTGTGCAGTGGGTCCCCTCCACAGGCTCAGTCAGTCTTTAATTCCCGACAACATGAGGATTAGAAACATGCGGCCGCCGCTCTCCTGTCCATGAGTGAAAGAATCGAGGACCATGGGAGCTGCCCCACCAGAGACAAGGCTGGCTGAGGCTGAGGCTGTGGCTGTGGCTGTGGCTGTGGCTGAGGCTGTGGCTGAGGCTGAGGCTGAGGCTGAGGCTGTGGCTGTGGCTGTGGCTGAGGCTGTGGCTGTGGCTGAGGCTGTGGCTGTGGCTGAGGCTGAGGCTGTGGCTGTGGCTGAGGCTGTGGCTGTGGCTGTGGCTGTGGCTGAGGCTGTGGCTGAGGCTGAGGCTCTTGTCTGGATAACCCTGGTCTCTGGGAGGTTGATGCCTGCACCTTGGTGTCTTGGACAAGGAGCTGCCCTCACCACAGCCCCGGGGACACTGCTGCAGCGAGGGCCGAGCTCCCGGGCCCTCCGTCCCCGTGCACAGCTGGCATCCGTGTGCCCCTCCCCCCTTATTTACTCACGAGAGGGGTTGTGGGACAGCATTGACCTTGGGGAGAGTCCCTTCCTTTCCGTGTCCTGCTCTGGGGCATTTTATAGCCTGTGGGTCTGAGGGACCCCGAGGACCAAGGTCCCTGCGATGGCAGCAGGTGGCTGTGGCGCGTGGGGAGAGCCCTGTGGGGACACAGCTGGTGTGGCACCTTCGTGTGGGGTGCATGGCGCTGCTGTGGGCGGTGGGGATGGGGTTGGGGATAGGGGTGGGGTTTCGTGGGGTGGGGACCCATGGGGTGGGGTCCCCTGGGGTGGGGTTCCATGGGGTGGGGTCCCGTGGGGTGGGGTCCCGTGGGGTGGGGTGGGGTCCTGTGGGGTGGGGTTTCTTGGGGTGGGGTTTCTTGGGGTGGGGTTCCGTGGGATGGGGTTTCTTGGGGTGGGGTT
Source organism: Myotis myotis (assembly GCF_014108235.1). Classification (NCBI taxonomy): domain Eukaryota; kingdom Metazoa; phylum Chordata; class Mammalia; order Chiroptera; family Vespertilionidae; genus Myotis; species Myotis myotis. The sequence continues at coordinate 563,789 of NW_023416364.1, forward strand.
CCGTGGGATGGGGTTCCATGGGATGGGGTCCCGTGGGGTGGGGTCCCGTGGGGTGGGGTGGGGTTCTGTGGGGTGGGGTCCCGTGGGTGGGGTCCCGTGGGGTGGGGTTCCATGGGGGTGAGTTCCAGTGGGGAGTAGATGCGTTGACAGCTTTGCTTTACGCAGCCTAACTTTTTGCCTTTTTAAAAAATATATATTTTTATTGATTTCAGAGAGGAAGCGAGAGGGAGAGAGAGAGAGAAACACCAATGATGAGAGAGAATCATGGATCGGCTGCCTCCTGCACGCCCCCCACTGGGGATGGAGCCCACAACCCAGGCCTGTGTCCTGACCCCCTGACTGGGAGTCGAACCGTGACCTCCTAGTTCATAGGTCGACACTCACCGCTGAGCCACGCAGACCGAGATAACTTTTGCTTTTGTTTGTTGTTTGGTTCTGCTGTCCTGTCTCTGAGGAGCTGTGCTCCATGGGGAACTGTCTGGTGATGCCAGCGTGGGGGCCCCGGAGCAGGGCCCACAGGCCGTGTCCGGGGTGAGAGTCCCATCTTACGCCCCAACAGGTGGGGCTGTTTTGCCTGAAGGACACTCAGAGGGGCCCCGAGAGGCACAGCCAGCCCTTGGTGCTCATGTGCAAACGTCTGCCCGAAAGTCTCTGGAGCCGCCACCGGCCTGGGCTGCCTCGTCCTGGAGGGACCGGGAGGAGCTATCCCGGCTGCAGGCTCCGCCCTCGGCCTCGGACCCCGTGCAGAGGGGGAGTCATGCATTGTCACGGCGACAGGGCTCAGTGCCATGAGAGGGAACGGCGGGTCCTCCTGTTGTCCCCGGGACCCGCCTTCCTGGCGTCCAACCGAAACACCCCCAGAGGCCAGTGGTCAGTGTGTGGGCGTCGGGCCAGAGGCGCCACCCTGACCCGCCCAGTTCCCGGAAACTCAGAGTCACGCCTCTCCCCGCAGTGAAAGCTCCCGCCAGCTCCCTCTGCACGGAAGCTGACACACAAGGACCTTCCCCCGTCACAGATACAGTGACTTAGACGTCCAAGCGCCCGAGACCCGGCAGGCTCAGTCAGAGCAGCAGACGCAGAAACACATGATCCGGTCCCAGGGAAGGGCCAGCCCCGCTCTGTGCGGGGCAGAGACAGAGCCGTGGGTGTGAGACACCTGCAGAAGCTGGACCCTCCGAGGTCTGCACAGCCCCAGCTGCCCGCCCTGTGACAGGGAGGCCTGCGAGCTGCCCCCGCCTTGGGTGGGAGCCAAAAAAAATCCCCCAAAGGAAGCAAAACCTCACGTCTTTGCCGAACGTGTGTGTGGAGCCTGAGTGTGCCCGCTCCACGGGAATCCCCACCAAACAGCTCAGGGTGGAGTGTCCAGGGCCCGGCAGGGCGCGTGCAAACCTGGGCTCCAGAGAAGTGCGCACCGGGCCCCGGGGGACCGCCCGCCAGGGCGCCTGAGGTCACAGTCCACAAGCAGCACGCGAGGGCACAGCACGGACACAGTCAGGAAGCAGGCGCCCCAAACCCGGAAAGGACAGAAATACACCCAAGAAACACGCGGCCTAAAAGTCGTCTGCTCAGCCAGGCCGGCGCTGCTCACTGGCTGAGCCTCGGCCTAGGAACCAGGAGGTCACGGTTCAACGCCCGGTCAGGGCACAGGCCCCGGCTGCGGGCTCGATCCCCAGTGTGGGGCTTGCAGGAGGCAGCCGGTCCATGATTCCCTCTTGTCATTGATGTTTCCTCTCGCTTAGTCTCTGAAATCAATAAAAATATGTATTTTTAAATAGTCTGCTTAAAGCACAGGGCAGCGCGGGGAGCGAGCATGAAGGTACTGGTTGGGTCCCAGCAGGTCAGGACAGTTTAGCTGGAGGAGGAGGGAAGACACGCGAGGCCCAGCCCGTGGTGAGGGGCTGGCAGGTCCCCCCGCAGAACGGCGTGTGTGACCTGCTTCGGGGACAGAGCGTAGCGCCAGGTGGGCACCTTGTGCGGTGGAACCAAGGCCGGGGGGCGGGCCTTAGCGACAGTCACATCCGAGCCGGGGTTGAGGAGGGCGGCCGGAGCCTTACAGAGATTCAGGACGAACAAATTCCAGACCAGAATGATGCAAACACACAGACTGCAGGGCAGACTGGCCGGGCACGTTCGAGGGTCCGTCAGGAGACCATGGTGCCCAAGGCAGACAGAGCAAAAGTCACTTCGAGGCGTCCCAGGGGCCGGTCACAGAGGGCGTGGAGGAGGGGCGGATGGGACAGTCAGTGATCGCGTTTCCGCTTACGGAGAAACAGCCGCTGCAGGTGGGGCCCCTCCCACGTGGCGGGAACCGACACGGTGAGAAGTTTAGAAAGAACCTCCCACGCCCTAAGAGCCCTTCCTGGAGCAGGTCCTGCAGCAGCCCTGCTCGCCCGCCAGCTGTCCAGTCCTCACGCGGAGGTCGGATCCGTGCTGTGTCCTCATGTGCGACCCTGACCGCATGTCAGACACGAGCCGCCCCACCCCCCGACTCCTGAGAACCGGCCATCCTTCCCCTCTCGCACGCGCTGACGGTGTTGGTGTCAGACGTGGACACGGAGCGCTTCCCCGCGGCCGTGGCCCTGCCGTGGCGTGTCAGGGTGGACTGTGTGTAAAGCGTGTGCGCAGAGCTGACCGTGAGGCATCCGTGTGCTTCTTTTCAGGGAAACTGTTAAAAGCCGAGGTCATCCTGAGCAGTTTGATCAGCAACAAGGGAGCAACAGGTGAGGGCGCCCAGTCTCCCCGCGCCTCCGCCCTCAGGCCTCCAGGCTGTGGCTGAATGACCCGATATTTTTTAATGTATGCGCTTAATCCTGACCCGAGGATAAGTTTTTTAAATTGATGGTAGGGAGAGAGGAAGGGAGAGAAAAAAACATCGACGTGAGAGAGAAGCATCGATCAGGTTGCCTCCTGCACGCGCCCAGACTGGGGATCGAACCCACAACCCGGGCATGTCTCCTGACCAGAATCGAACCCACAACCTTTTGGGGGTACGGGATGACACTCCAACCAACTGAGCGCCGGGCCAGGCGGATACTGAATCCCACATGAAAGCAAGTAAGTCCCGGGGGCTGGGACACAAGTCGCTGAGCCTCCGGATGCTGGTCTGAATCCGGCCAGCAAGTGTCCGGCGAGTCGACGACAATTCGCAGCAGTTTACGCTCAGTCTGCTCGGCCAGGAGCCCAGGGCCTTCGAACTGGCGGGCGTTCCCAGCGAGAGGCAGTTTGAAGTACAAATACGGACCCCACACCCCTCAGCGTGGCCGCCCTCACCAGCATGCAGCATGCACGTTTCTCATCTGCTCACTGCACGCGTGCACCTGCATACATGCCCACACACATGCACACATGCCTGCACACAGAGACACACCTGCACATGTGCCCGCACACATGCCTGCGCACAGAGACACATGTGTATACATGCACATGTGTCCACACGTGCACACATGCCCGCGTGTGCAGAGATGTGTGTGCATGTGTACATGTGCCCTCACATGCACATATGCCTGTGCATGCAGAGAGACGCGCGTGTATACATGCACACGTACCCCCACGCATGCACACACAGTCGCACACACCGGGATTAGAAGCTGGGTGAACACAGAGGTGACATGGCAGACTAGTGAGGAGGGTGTCCCAGTGGGTCTGAGCGGGCGGCGTCCACACCTGCCTCCCCACCCCTTTGCTCATCCGTGACCCTCAGCGTGCGGGGCCTCTCCCCAGCCTTACCCTCCTCACGAGAGAAACCACCGCCACTCGCACTGCCCCGCTCCAGCCCCGTGGCAGCCTGGCCCTGCCGTGCTCCCAGACAGGCTCACGGGGGAGTCCTGGCCCTTCCCTGCCTCCGGTCCGTGTTTGGGTGGACGGGACCCGCCCGCCTCGCTCAGGACAGCCCACGGCCACGGGCGTCACCGTGGGCGAACTCCCCGCGGCCCTGCAGCAACAGGACTGCGCTGAGGCCGGGCAGGGGAAGCAGCCAGTCCCCTCGGAGCCAGGGAAGTGGGTCCCGCACAGAACGTGCCCTCTCAGCGGGGACGGAGGGGGAGGTGGCAAGGGAGGAGCCGTTCCTGGGCCTCCCCCCACGTGCAGACGAGGGGCCTCTCCATCTGTGTCCCGAGGGCTCCGGGGCCGCCATGGGCAGTGGGGTTTCACGCGTCCCTGTCCTGATTCGAGGCCTCCTTTATCGCAGGCTCCTGGCTCTACAGACACGAGAGCGACCGGGTCCTGGTGCAGTCCGTCTGCGTGCAGATCCGAGGGCAGATCCTGCAGAAGCTGGGTGCGCCCCCTTCCTCCCCTCTACCCGCCCCACGCACCGCCCCACGCCCCGCCCCATGCCCCCGCCTGCACGAGGTACAGGGTCTCATGTCCACCCGGCCCCTGTCCACCTGACCCCTGTCCATCTGGAGCTGAGGAAGCTCCTTTCTGTCGGTTTCAAGGCGTTTTCTCTCGAGGACACAGACCTAGCCCGTGTCCCTTTTCCAGGGATGTGGTATGAAGCAGCGGAGCTAATCCGGGCCTCGATTGTGGGGTACCTGACGCTTCCTCAGCCCGACAGGAAGGTGGGCCGTGCACGTGTCTCCTGTCCTGTTTGTCCTGCTGGTTCGCTCCTGCACACGATTCCGTGTGTCGCCTCTCAGGGCACCAGCGTGTGGGCATCACCCCGCCTGGGCTCAGGGCACCAGGGCAGAGACGGGGTCTGCTGTTTCCATATTGTCGTCACGCGGGAAGCGAGAGCAGGGCTGGGTCCCTGCCCGAGGCCTCGTGTGTGTGACTCCGGCTCGTTCCCCTTGGGCTCGTACCCGCAAGCCCGCAGCTGCAGCAGACACGGGCCTTGACCCCGGGCCAGGCCTCAGTACGGACACGCTTGCCGGACACCCAGCCGAGCCCCGCCAGCCAGCCGTGTGCTCCCGCTGGGTCCTGTCCTCAGGGGGCCAGGGCTCGGCCGCCAGTCCCTCCGGCATCCAATTCAGAAGCGTTTCTAGGGTCACGACAATGACAGTAACAATAAGCGATGGTTCGGGCGAGGGCTGGAGGCCCGGCCGGGCTGTGAGCTGCGCTGACGGGATTCTGCTTCCTCCCAGGGCATCTCCACCTCGCTGGGGATACTGGCCGACGTCTTCGTGGCCATGAGCGAGCACGACTACGAGAAGTTCAAAAACAACCCCCACGCAGCCTTGGTAACTGTCGCTTGACTCTCACTTGCCAATCCCGGTGCCAAGCGGCCGCCCCCGTAGACGGTCTGACCTGCGCTCCGCCTGGGAACTGGGGGTTGGGGGGGACAGCGCCTCCCCCTGGGGGGACATCGGGCTCCCAGTTCCCCCGCCACCTGGCGCTCTATCGTCCCAGCCCTGGCACGCTGTCTGTACTCGGACAGCGACGGGCGAGGGAACCCGCGACCTCCCCACAGTGATCAACGCTTGGAACCCCGTACGCCCACTTTCAAATTTTCACCAAACCCAGTGTCCACACCTGGGCCGCCTCAAGGGGCAGGAACTTTAAAACTTTCATCATCGTCGTCCAAACGTGGAGCCCCTGCCCTCAGCAAGGACGATTCCGAACAGTTACACGCGGTCACAGCTCAGGAAGGCCGTGTCTGCCTGTGACCCCGGGAGATCCTCCGAGCAGAACGCACCCGCCCCCCTCCCCTCCGCCCCCGTTAGAGAGGAGCGGCCGAGGCCCAGAGAGACACGAGGCGAGTGCATGGGCCGCCGCCAGGAGGCAGAGCCGGGTCTCCGGCTGAGCAGGGTCCCGCGGGGACAGAGACCTGCTCCCTGCCCTGCATGGGAATGCAGATTTTTAAAAATAGGTTTTTATTGATTTCAGAGAGGAAGGGAGAGGGAGAGAGAGAGAAACATCCATGATGAGAGATAATCATGGATCGGCTGCCTCCTGCACGCCCCACACTGGGGATGGAGCCTGCAACCCGGGCGTGTGCCCTGGACTGGAATCCAACCTGGGACCTTTCAGTCCACAGGCTGACGCCCCACATGGGGGATCCAGCCCACAACCCCGGCCTGTGCCCTGACCAGGAATCGAACCCTGACCTGGTTCATAGGTCAACGCTCAGCCACTGAGCCCCGCCGGCGGGGCGGAAAGTGAGACTTGGATACGATCCCCGATGTTGCCAATTCCGTTAAGTCCCGAGTGACGGCAGTCACGGCGCTCAGCGCTCTGCCGCCTGAGGACACGGCTGTTGGCAGCGACCGGAGTCAGAATCGTAGCTGCCACTCTTGCTGTCGGACAAACAGGGCGGGGCTCCGTCCCTCCTCCAGGGAAGGGGCCTCTGACGTCGCCCCGGCCCCCGGCCCTGCCACCAGCATCTTACCTGCGCTGATGTCTGATCCCCTCCCTCAGGCAGCTCCCTGTGCGTCCCTGTGCCTAACACAGAGCCTGATGCACAGAGCGCGCAGCACGTGTTTCTAGAATCAATGGGGAGCCCTGTTGCCACGAGACCATAAATGAAAGGGCTGAGGATGACTCGGAAGCCAGCCATTAACGTGGCTGCGAAGTGGGCCGAGTCCCTCCAGGGGGCCTGTGGGGAGGAAGCCGCTGGGCACCTGGGCCCTGCCCACGTGGCCGGGGGGGGGGGGGGGTGGAGGCTGAGTGTGGGGGGCGGCCCCTCTCTGGGCACAGCTCTGAACAGTTTGCTGGGGGCTGGGGCATCCCCGGGAATCTGGAAGAGAAGTGGGGGGCGGGGTGTCACAGTCTGTCTTTGGCTGATGGATGAACAACTGTGGGCACGGCCCATGGCCCCACTCTCTCCCAGGGCCTGACGCAGGACTGTGCCCACCGCCTGCTGTCGGCCGCCGAAGCCTGCAAGCTGGCTGCTGCCTTCAGCCCCTACACGCCCCTCTTCGTGCTCACGGCCATGGTGAGGAGGCGGGAGGGGCGGGTCTGGTCGGATAACACGGTCGGACGCTGTGCGGGAGGTTTATGGGGCGGGTGGTGACATCCTGGTGGGGGCTCCTTTAATCCAGCCGGAGGCCCCGACACCATCTGCTCCGGAGCAGTGTCCCCGGCACCTGGAATGACCCTCACAGCCTGCTGATTGATTGATTGATTGATTGATTGTTAATCCTCACCTGAGGACATTTTTCCCATTGATTTTTAGAGAGTGGAAGGGAGAGAGCGAGGGAAACATCGATGTGAGAGACACATGGATTGGTTGCCTCCTGCATGTGCCCCGACTGGGGCTGGGGATCGAACCTGCAACCCAGGTACGTGCCCCCGAGACCCTTCCATGTGCGGGCAGATGCTCTAACCATTGAGCATGCTGGCCGGGCCATAGGAGCCTTTTTAAAACACACCTTCCCGGGCCCCTCCCTCAACCCTGTACAGTGGGGTCTTGACTTATGAGTTTAATTCGTTCCATGACGGAGCTCGTAACTCAAATTACTCGTATGTCAAATCATAAAGTGAACGAGTGAGACGCGTGATGCTGGGCTGATGTGGCATTCACGGTGACGTTGGCTGCGCCAACTAGCGGTGGGGTATCTGAAGCTGGCTCGTAACCCGAATTTTAGCTCGCAACTCAAAGCAAAACATCGGCCGAGAGACGGCTCGTATCTCGAAAAACTCGTTAGTTGGGACACTCGTAAGTCGAGGCCCCACTGTATGTGCCAGTTGCTGGGATTCCCCGAACCCTGATTCTTGAAATACCCAGGGGGCTGAAGTGCACCGAGGGGTGTGGAAGCCACTCGCCTATCGTGTGGATTATTATTGAAAGAATAATGTGTAAACACAGAAGCCTTATTTGCATAGAGAAACTTTCATGTCCGACGTATGGACTCTTTGCTGAAATTAACAGCAACAACAAATGTAAGTAACACCTTTAATCAAAGAGTCTGAGGCTACGGGAGGAGTGGGTCATGGGCAGCTCTTAGCGGCCACTCAGACCTCCGGGCCCTCCTCCCCGTCACCAGAAAGGCCTCAGGTTCTTTTTATATATAAATACTAGAGGTCCGGTGCACGAAATCCACCCCCTCAGCCCAGCCTGCACCCCCTCCAATCTGGGTGCCGACATCCTGCAGTCAGACATCCCTCTCACAATCCTGGATCACTGGCTCCTAATCACTTACCTGCCTGCCTGGTCGCTCCTCACTGCCTCTGCATGCCGGCCTGGTTACCCCTAACTGCCCCCCTCTGCTGACCTGGTCGCTCCAAACTGCCCCCCCCCCGCCAGCCTAGTCACCCCTCACTGGCCCCCCTGCCAGCCTAATCGCCCCCAACTGCCCCCCTCTGCTGGTCTGGTCACTCCAAACTGCCCCCCACTGGTCTGGTCACCCCTTACCGCCCCCTTGCCAGCCTGGTCACCCCCAACTGGCCCCCCTGCTGGCCTGGTCACCCCTAATTGCCCCCCTACTGACTTAATTGCCCCCAACTGCCCCACTTGATGGCCTGGTCACCCCTAACTTCCCCCCCCCACTGGCCTGGTCACCCCTAAATGCCCCCCTGCTGGCCTGATCACCCCTCACTGCCTCTGCATGCCAGCCTGATTGACCCCCTGCCAGCCTAGTTGCCCCCAACTGCTCCCTCCCTGCCAGCCTGGTCACCCCTAACTGCACCCCCTGCCGGCCTGGTCACCCCTCACTAACCCCCCTGCCGGTCTGATCATAGGCAGCCATCTTGTGAGGGCATGAGGGTTAATTTGCATATCACCTCTTTATTATATAAGACTAGAGGACTGGTGCACAAAAATTTGTGCACTCGGGGGGGGAGGGGGGGTCCCTCAGCCCTGCCTGTGCCCTCTCGCAGTCTGGGACCCCTCGGGAGATGACGGCCTGCTCCCAGGTGGCAGAGGGTAGGCCCAATCCCTAAGTGCAGCCCCTGGTCGGGCTCAGAACAGGGCCGATTAGGGAGTTGGGGCGCTGCCCCCTGTCATGCACAGAGCAGGGCAGATCGGGAGGTTGTGATGCCACCCTCAGTCACGCTCAGGGTAGGGCTGATTGGGGGGTTGAGGCACCGCCCCCTGTCACACTCAAGGCAGGGTTGATGAGGAGGTTGCAGCGCCACCCCCTGTCACACACAGAGCCGCAGGGCAATCAGCGGGTTTGGGCGCTGCCCCCTGTCACGCTGATCCCGGTGCCAGGAGGCCTCGCGGCTCCGCTGATCCCGGTGCTGGGAGGCATATTACCCTTTTACTATATAGGATAGAGGCCTGGTGCACAGGTGGGAGCCGGCTGGTTTGCCCTGAAGGGTGTCCTGGATCAGGGTGGGGGTCCCCACTGGGGTGCCTGGCCAGCCTGGATGAGGGGATGATGGCTGTTTGCAGCTGGTCACACCCCCTTCAGGGTGGGGGTACCCACTGGGGTGCCTGGCCAGTCTGGGTGAGGGGCTGAGGGCTGTTTTCAGGCTGGCGGGTGACTGAAGCTCCCAACCGCTCCTTTCTTTCTTTTTCTTTTTTTATTCTGGGCCAGCTTTAGCTCTGGCTCCAGCTCTTAGGCCTCAGCTGCTGAAAGCAGGTATCTGGTTTGTTTGGGTTCTATAATCGAAACACTGTTTCAACTCCAGCTCTGAGATCCCGGCTGGCTGAAAGCAGGTTTCTGGGATTTTGTTTAGATTCTATATTTGTAACAATGTTTCAAACTGCAAGCTCAGAGGCCGGCAGGGGCAGGCGGGGAACGTTGGCTTCCTCCGTCACTGAAGCAAGCAAGCCTCATGTTTGCTTCAAGCTGCCTGGCTGCTGGCCACCATCTTGGCTGGCAGTTAATTTGCATATCGTCCTGATTAGCCAATGGGAAGGGTAGCGGAGGTACGGCTAATTACCATGTTTCTCTTTTATTAGATAGGATAATGTCATGGATGTCAGAGAGGAAGGAGAGAGAGGGAGAGAAATATCAATGATGACAGTCATTGATCGGCTGCCTCCTGCACGCCCCCCACCGGAAATGGAGCCTGAAACCCGGGCCTGTGCCCTGACTAGGAATCGAACTCTGACCTCTTGGTTCACAGGTCAACGCTCAACCGCTGAGCCCCGCCGGCCGGACAAGACCTCAGGGTCTTACTTCCACGTTCGATTGTGTATTTTCCGCCGAGTGCCCGTGGCCCACGCGCGGGGTCCTACATCACAGTGTTTACTTTTCCACAGCATTTCTCACCACTGTCCTCTGGGAATGAGAGGTTTTCCCGTGTCACCTCCAGTTTCCAACTCCATGTCGCCCTTTGTGTTTGGTGTTTTCCCAGAATATCCGGGGCACCTGCCTGCTGTCCTACACCAGCGCCAGCGCCTGTCCCCCCGGGATGCGGGCGGCATATCTGGGCGACGCCAGAGAGGCCTTTGAAATCGGCCTCCTCACCCGGCGCGGGGACGAGCCGGTGCCCGGGAGGCAGGAGCTGCACAGCTTCCTCAGGGCCGCGCTCGGCCTCTGCACGGTGCACCGCCGGCTCCACGGGGACACGGGGCCGGGCCGCGCCGCCCGCCGGCTCTGCCGCGAGGCCATGGGGAAGCTGTACACCTTCGGCGCAGCAGCCGCAGCCCCGGAACGGGCAGCGCTCTCTGGGGAGATCATGCGTGGGATCGCGCAGGTGAAGGACCTGCTACAGGCTCAGAGCTTCCCGAGTTTGGAAGACGGGGCGTACGTCCCCGCAGGCTTCACATGCGGGCTGGACAGGCCCCTCCTGCTGGGGCGCGTGGACTTCCAGGCGGTCCTCCAGGCCCACGCCCAGCACCACACCTCGGTGTGTGGAGTGTTTGAAAGCATCTGTGGAAACAAGAAAAATGAACAGAAGGCTCCAGACACGGGCGTCTGCATCACGGCACTGAGCACGGACACACGGGGCACGGACTCCGTGAGTGCTGAGGGCGGGCCGTGTCTCCAAACAGGCAGGGGGCTGTCTCCCTCCCAGGCGGCTACGAGGAGTCTGGAGGCGCCCCAGCGGGCGGGGAGGAGGGACTGGATCCATTCGGACGCGTTCCCGGCCTCCCTGGACCCAGACGTGGAGACCGAGGCCGCGTTGCGAGGCCACGGCGGTGGGGACGCTGCTCCGAGTGGCAGCGGGAGCTCCAGTCCCTGGAGCAGGCTGTCCGGGTGCAGCTCCTCCTCCAGCTGGGAGGAGGTGGACGCCCACATGGACAACAGGTCACCCCGCCGAGCGCCCGGCAGGGAACGCCCTGTGGACACTCGGGGGCCCGCTGCTGGGATGGGAGAGCCGGGCAGCCGTGGGGACAGTGCAGCTGTGCGTGCTCTGTCTTCGGAGCTTCGAGGCCTCTCTTTCCCAGCGCCCGAGGATGGCCCTTCCGAGTCCTCTCCCAGTCACACGCCCTTGGCCGCCTGCCCTCCTGGGAGCACCGTGGGCGATCACGTGGCCCCCGGGGCCGGGCTGGAGGAGGGAGGCCCAGAGGCAAGGCGGGCAGGCAGAGCCACGGGCCCCGGAGGCACCTCTGCCCACCCCGGGCCCTCACTGGGGTCTGCGTCTGGGTCTTCTGGTTCCCGTGGGCCCCAGAGCGCGGCCACACAGCCTTCGTTCCAAGCAGAAGAGACCTTGGAGATAACGGACGAGTTTCCAGCGGTCGGTGGCGATGCCGCACACAGGTCTGGAGAGGAGCCGGGAGCAGGACGCACACCAGGAGCAGGCCCTGCGTTTAAAGGGAGCCCCTCCAGGGGGACCCCAGAAGAAGCCGTCGAATCCCACGGAGTCCTGGGCGATTCTCTGGGCGCAAGCCCCGCGATGGCTCGTCACCCTGCCATGTCGCCGTGGCCCGTTCAATATCCCGAGTCAGGACACAGCGGGGGCCCCGTCCAAGAGGAGGAAGTGGACCCTGATGCCTCCACCGTGGACGAGGGGGGACAGCTGCTGGACCCCACCGGGCCACGGGGCTGCCCCAGGCCGTGCGCTCCGAGGCCGCCCCCTGCCTCCGGGAGCCAGGAGGCCTGCACCACCACGGAAGAGGGGAACCAGCCCGTCCAGCTCAGCCTCAGCGGCAGCGGCAGCTCTGGCTCCTCCTGGGGGAGCTGGTGGAGGCTGCCCACTGCGTCCAGGGGATCCTCCGAGGGGGGCGAGCCCTGGTCCTTCCTGAACTCCAGCGGGAGTTCCTTCGGGTCGTTGGCGGGAGAGACGCGGCAGGAGACGCTCGAGGCTTGCACACTGCAGCCCCATGACCTGGAACAGCTCCTGGCAGGCGTGACGCATGACTGGCTGCTCCAGAGGCTGAAGGGCACAGGAGTGTTCAGGCCCAGCCGCCTGCACCAGGCATATGGTAAGTACACAGCCTGTGGCAGGTGCATGGCCTGGGCGGTGGGTGCATAGCCCCGGAGGTGGGTGCATGGCCCCGGAGGTGGGTACATGGCCTGGGAGATGAGTGCATGGCCCCGGAGGTAGGTGCATGGCCCCGGAGGTGGGTGCATGGCCTGGGAGTTGGGTGCATGGCCTGGGAGGCGGGTACATGGCCTGGGAGGTGGGTGCATGGCCCCAGAGGTGGGTGCATGGCCTGGGAGGTGAGTGCATGGCCTGGGAGGTGGGTGCATGGCCTGGGAGGTGGGTGCATGGCCCCGGAGGTGGGTACATGGCCTGGGAGGTGGGTACATGGCCCCGGAGGTGGGTGCATGGCCCCGGAGGTGGGTGCATGGCCTGGGAGGTGAGTGCATGGCCTGGGAGGTGGGTGCATGGCCCTGGAGGTGGGTGCATGGCCCCGGAGGTGGGTACATGGCCTGGGAGGTGAGTGCATGGCCCGGGAGGTGGGTGCATGGCCCCGGAGGTGGGTGCATGGCCTGGGAGGTGAGTGCATGGCCCTGGAGGTGGGTGCATGGCCGCGGAGGTGGGTACATGGCCCCGGAGGTGGGTACATGGCCCCGGAGGTGGGTGCATGGCCCTGGAGGTGGGTGCATGGCCCTGGAGGTGGGTACATGGCCTGGGAGGTGGGTACATGGCCTGGGAGGTAGGTACATGGCCCCGGAAGTGGGTGCATGGCCCTGGAGGTGGGTGCATGGCCTGGGAGATGAGTGCATGGCCCCGGAGGTAGGTGCATGGCCCCGGAGGTGGGTGCATGGCCTGGGAGGTGGGTGCATGGCCTGGGAGGCGGGTACATGGCCTGGGAGGCGGGTACATGGCCTGGGAGGTGGGTGCATGGCCCCAGAGGTGGGTGCATGGCCTGGGAGATGAGTGCATGGCCCCGGAGGTAGGTGCATGGCCCCGGAGGTGGGTGCATGGCCTGGGAGGTGGGTGCATGGCCTGGGAGGCGGGTACATGGCCTGGGAGGCGGGTACATGGCCTGGGAGGTGGGTGCATGGCCCCGGAGGTGGGTGCATGGCCTGGGAGGTGAGTGCATGGCCCTGGAGGTGGGTGCATGGCCCCGGAGGTGGGTACATGGCCTGGGAGGTGAGTGCATGGCCTGGGAGGTGGGTGCATGGCCCTGGAGGTGGGTGCATGGCCCCGGAGGTGGGTACATGGCCTGGGAGGTGAGTGCATGGCCTGGGAGGTGGGTGCATGGCCCCGGAGGTGGGTGCATGGCCTGGGAGGTGAGTGCATGGCCCTGGAGGTGGGTGCATGGCCCCGGAGGTGGGTACATGGCCTGGGAGGTGAGTGCATGGCCTGGGAGGTGGGTGCATGGCCAGGGAGGTGGGTGCATGGCCAGGAGGCAGAAGCACCCTTGCAGAGCTGTGACCATACTTGAAGCTCAGGGGACTCCGTCCTGCTCTGTGAGTGTCCTGCGATGTGTCCGGCAGGGCTTCCCTGCCTCGGGCTGCTGGGCTCTAAGGTTCCCAGGATTAGACGCCCCCTTGGGCCACCTCGTATTGGGGACTCGCTATAGAACACACGGGGCCATCGGGAGGCAGGAACCCCGTGTTCCCCTTTTTTTTTTATAAATGCATTTTTATTGATTTCAGAGAGGAAGGGAAAGAGAAATAGAAACATCAACAATGAGAGCAAATCATTGGCCGCCTCCTGCACGCCCCCTACTGGGGGTCGAGCCCACAACCCGGGCCTGTGCCCTTGGCCAGGAATTGAACCAGGGACCCAGCAGTCCGCAGGGCGACACTCTACCCACTGAGTCAAACCAGCTGGGGCCATAGCCCCTCTCATTCCCATGAGCAGCCAGCTGACTCCTCTCAGCATCTCTCCACTCAGCTCCCAGGGCATAGAATCTACCAGTTAGACACCACCCTTCCGGGGGGCAGTGACTTTGCACCTGCCCTCCCCACCCCCCCAGAGGCTCTTGGCCAGATGTGCCCCCTCCCCCCCGCAATCAGCAGCTGCTTCCTGCTCAAAGGGCAGCCGGAGGTCACTTTCTGTACCGAGACTGGGAGGGTGCCCCCAGGCCACGCATCCAGGAGGGCTGCTACACGGTGGTGACACAGGAAGGAACAAAACAAGGTTCTTCTCTCGGCCGGGGACCCGTCATAAAGCCCAGACACTGACCAGCTACTGGAATGAACAAACCACACAGTCCGGCCAGCATGGCTCCGTGGCTGAGCGTCACCCTAGGACCCAGGAGGTCATGGCTCAATTCCCGGTCAGGGCACAGGCCCGGGTGGCAGGCCCGGTCCCCAGTGAGGGGCGTGCAGGAGGCAGCCGGTCCATGATTCCCTCTCATCCTGGATGTTTCCCTCTCTCTCTCTCCCTCTCCCTTCCTCTCTGAAATCAATAAAAGAAAATATTTTTAAAAACCCAACAAACTGCTACAAAGGGCATTTTATGAGAAAACGTGAGTTGCTAAGCAGTGGACTCTTGAGTAGTTCTCAGTCTTGGCACCCCACGGGAGCCCCTGGGGCTCAGTCCTAAACTTCCGAGGCCTCACCCCAGATTCCAATCTCATAGGCCGGGGTGTGGATCCAGGAATCAGCATGGTTTTCATTCCCCCAGTTTTACTGGGGAGTCACAGACATCCATCACTGTATGAGTTTGAGGTGGGCAGCATGGCAGTCTGCTCCTGTGTTCGGTGACATGATCAGAGGGTTCACTCACTCCACCCTCTCACGCAGACACAATAAATGGGAAAGAAAGACAAAATACAGAAGAAAAAGCTTCCTCCTTGTGATGAGAATCCGAGGGCTTCCTTTCCTAGCAGCTGCCCTGTGTGCCCGCAGCGGGGCCAGCGTCCGGGGACTGGCCCCTCTTACACTGAGCCTGCACCTTCTGGCCGTCTCCCTCCAGCCCCCCTCCCCCACTGGGAACCACCGTCTGACCTCTTTTTAAATTCCACGTAAAGGTGACATCACACAGTATCCCAAAATGCTGCGTTTCTCCCTCAAAGGGGTGCTTTCTTGCTGGCGCTGTTCTTCATTCTTTAAATATATTGATATAGGAGAGGAAGGAAGAGGGAAAGAGAGATAAAAACATCAATGATGAGAGAGAATCACTGATCTGCCGCCTCCTGCACGCCCCACACGAGATGGAGCCCAAAACCCCTGGCATGTGCCCTGACCAGGAATCAAACCGTGACCTCCTGGTTCATAGGTCGATGCTCAACCACTGAGCCACGCCAGCCAGGCTGTTCTTCATTCTTTAAGGTGAAGACGGTCCTTATTTTTTTCATATCTTTCCCTTTTCCATGTGAGTTCATATCTTTGTACAGTAGCTATATTTTCTCAAGTAATTGTGCTTTTCCAAATTAAGCAAAACAAGAAAGAGAAGATGAGGGGGTGCTTTAACACACAATCGAGGGGTCCTGGAATGCCTGGGACCTCTGAGGTAAGACATTGATGTATTTCTGTCCATAGCACCTGGCGTAGGTAGGAACCCATTACCTGGAGGCCTCAGGCCATCAGAAGAAGACCAAGCCTGTAGCACATATTCCAGGATGTCTCTGAGGTGTCTCTCTTTAGACCGGCTGGCGTGGCTCAGTGGTTGAGCATAGACCTAGGAACCAGGAGGTCGTGGTTCAATTCCCGGTCAGGGCACATAGCTGAGTTTCAGGCTAGATCCCTAGTAGAGGGCGTGCAGGCAGCAGCCGATCAATAATTCCCTCTCATCACTGATGTTTCTCTCCCTCCCCCTTCCTTCCTCTCTGAAATCAATAAAAATATATTTAAAAATAAGTAAATAGCCTTTTATTCTCCTCTCCTTTCGTCCTGAAACCCTGGCCTTACCTTCACGTTGCCGCCACAAACAAGAGTCTGGGAATCCAAGGCTAGTCTGCGTCTTATTTGTGAAGCCCTGCTTGTTAATTGCTCTTCGATGACTTTTTCTTCATCTCCTTGGAAGGGCTAACCTTTGAGAAACGTATACAGAAGCTGAAGACGTCAGATCAGCTGGATTGGGCCCTGAGCCACTTCCGCTGTGTTGGTAACTGTGCCATCCTAGGAAAATCAGATCCGCTTTCACCTGCTCTTCCTTTCACAGATGCTCTTTTGTTGAAATATTCCAAGAAGTCGGAGCTGTGGACGGCCCAGGAGACTGCTGTGTACCTGGGGGACTACCTGGAGGTGACGAAGAAGGGCAGACAGAGGAACGCCTTTTGGGTTCATTATCTCCATCAAGAAGAAACGCTGGGAAGGTAATGATCGCAGACATCGCCATCACTCATGTGAAAAGGGCTGCTCAGCCCGGCCGGCGGGGCTCAGTGGTTGGGCGTCGACTATGGCCCAGGAGGTCAGGGCACCTGCCCAGGTTGCAGGCTCGATCCCCAGTGTGGGGCGTGCAGGAGGCAGCTGATCAGTGATTCTCTCTCCTAATCAATGTTTCTCTCTCTCCCTCTCCCTTCCTCTCTGAAATCAATAAAAATATCCATTTTTTAAACCTCCTTGAGCGAGGATTTAAAAGGAATGTTTAAATGCTGGTAAAAAGTCCAGTTCAGTTCTGAAAGCCACACTCTGAGTAAACGAATGAGCCTGGGAAAAGGCAGGAGAGCCGTCTTAGGCCGGAGATGAGGCAGCCCAGGTGAGGGCCTGAGCATGGAGCCTGGGCACCTGCCCAGAGGACGGTGCAGGGAGGGGACGGGTTCGGAGACCCCAGCGTGGAGCCGGACGCCGGAAGGCCGCCTCCTCGGGGGGGTCACCTGGTGGTTCTGTCTAAACGGTAGGTACGTTGGGAAGGCGTATAAGGAGCCGAAGGCGCTGTGGCTGCACTTCTCTGACGTGGAGCGCCAGGCGACCGCCCAGCACTACGTGACGGAATTCAACAAGCGACTTTATGAGCAGCAGATCCCAACCCAGATCTTCTACGTCCCCTCCGCGGTGCTGCTGGTGAGATGGACGCAGGCAGGGCTTGGGGAGACGGGCCCATGGACGCCTCTTAGGTCAGATTTCTCTTTTTTAATATATTTTTATTGATTTCAGAGAGGAAGGGAGAGGGAGAGACAGAAACATCAATGATGAGCCCTGGCTGGTGTGGCTCAGTGAATAGAGGTTGGCCTGCACACTGAAGGGTCCCGGGTTCGATTTTGGTCAAGGGCACAGGCCCGGGTTTCAGGCGCTATTCCCAGCGTGGGGCGTGCAGGAGGCAGCCGATTCATGATTCTCTCCCATCATTGATTTTTTTTTTCTCTCTCTCTCTCCTTCTCCCTTCTTCTCTGAAATCATTAAAAATATATTTAAAAAAATAAAAAAGGAAACATCACAGCCCAAGTTTGACAGGAGCATTTCAGTGAAAGAACAATAACTGTAGGTTCTATGATATTCCATCAACGTTAGGCACCTCGCATGCAGATAAGGAAACCAGGTCTAGTCGCCATTCTCCTGACGGGCAAAGCCGAGGTTCACAGACCATCCACCCGTCCCCTCGCCCGTGCCCTCACCATACGCCACACGCCTCCCGCTTCTGTCTTTCAGATTTTAGAGGGCGAGGCGATAAAAGGGTGTGTCAGTGTGGAGCCTTACATACTGGGGGAGTTTGTGAAATTGTCCAATAACACGCAAGTGGTGAAGACCGAGTACAAAGCCACCGAATACGGCTTGGCTTACGGCCACTTTTCTTACGAGTTTTCCAACCACAGGGATGTCGTGGTAGATTTACAAGGTACGTGCAGGGGCTTACCCATCCTGTTTAGTGTTTGTACGTGTGAGGCTTCCCAGCTACCTCTGCCAACCACTCTTTAACAGATTGTGCAGTGCCTGCTTGCAATTAAATTAACCTATTTGAGCCCTGGCTGGTTTGGCTCAGTGGCTAGAGTGTCAGCCTGCAGACTGAAGGGTCCCGGGTTCAATTCTGGTCAAGGGCACATGCCCGTGTTGCAGGGCCCGGGCCGAGCACTGTGCTCTGTACAGTGTCTGCGCTCGCTAACTATTTCTCACACAAACGAAGATACACATTAACGACTGAGGCACCAAAGAAAGGTGTGAACCACGAAAGAAAGACCCAATCTGTGATTTTGGTCACAATGAGGGTGCGTTTTATTGCTCTCCGGTGCCTTGGAAACCATCCCTTGGGTATCGATCGGAGACGGATTTAACGATCCAATATTCAACTCTCCCTCAAGCCATCATTGGCGTGTAACACCCACTCGCTCAGCAGAACGTCATTACGCGGGCTCTCCGTGTTTTGTTAAGCACATAACTCTTTTTCTGGGACGCGTCCTGGGCGCCCAGAGGCCTCGTCCTCAGACGCGTGCTGCTCCGCAGGCTGGGTGACCGGTGACGGGAAGGGGCTGCTCTACCTGACGGACCCCCAGATCCACTCGCTGGGCCGCAGAGAGGTCACCACCAACTTCGGGAGACGGGGCATCTCCTACTTCTTCAACCACCAGCATGCGCAGTGCAACGAGATCTGCCGGCGTCTCTCCCTGACAAGACCGCCCACGGAGACGCGAAACCACTCGTAGGCTTTCTGGGGACGCGGCAGCCTCGAGAGCTGCTCACGGGGGCCAGGTCCCCCCCTCCAGGTGCGCAGGGGTCAGCGCAGCCTGGTCCCGGGGGCTGGGGGCCCGGGGCAGGGCTGGCCAAGGATGGCGAGAGGAACTGATGAGTCCATTTCAGCTTCACACTTGGACCCGTGCCAGACCCTGGGGTCTCCCTCCCTCTTCCACTTACCCCTCTCGGCCATCTCCCCCAATAAATGTCTGCACGTCTACCCCCTTCTTGGTATTTGCTTCTTAAGAACCCAAACTGACACGTTTATTAAAGAAATGGGGGGAAATCATCTTATTAACAAAATAAAGGGGGAAGTCATATTATAATATCAAATGATACTGAAAAAAATACTTATCATTTAAAATTATTTCGTAGTAAAAAAGCAAAAAAGCTCTTTGCATCCGGCTGGTGTGGCTCGGTGGTTGAGGGTCGACCTATGAACCAGGAGGTCAGGTTTGATCCCCGGTCAGGGCACAGGCCTGGGTTGTGGGCTCGATCCCCAGTGTGGGGTGTGCAGGAGGCAGCCGGTCACTGATTCTCTCTCATCCTTAATGTTTGTCTCCCTCTCCCTTCCTCTCTGAAATCAATAAAAAATATTTTTTAAAAAAAGCTCTTTGCAAACGAGGCATAATCGAATACTCTCTGAATTTGATTTAAAAGTTTTTAAAAATAGCAACACGATGACAGTGAAGCGATCGCAATACTGGAAAAAGAAATCACTCCAGCTCCTCGCAGGGGAATGACTGGCTCGCTGCGGGCACGTATGCATGGCCACGTGCAGGTCTCCCGGCTGCTGCTTTTCCTCGACCCCCCACTGCTGCCCTCCCCGCCTCTCCTCGGGCACTTCAGGTCCCGCCTCCCTCCCTGCACCAAAGCCTAGGGTCAGTGGCTGCAAATGAACCTCCTGTGCTCTGGGTTTAGAGGGAAAAAGAGAAAAGAAACTGTGGCTTTCTCTCCGACCGTCTCTGGTCTACGGGCTCCCGGATCTGCCGTGGCCAGCAGCCCTGCTGCCACCCTTCACGGGTGGACGTTACAGGGGCCGCGGGTCTCGGCTCTGGTGTGAGCCCAGCCTGGGGTCCTGGCCCCGATCTTCTGAGGGAGCAGGCCCTCCCGCAGCCCAGCGCTCCCTCCTCGCTCTCCGCCTGCCACCCTGGGCGCTGGGTCAGCCCCCCTCATGACCTCACCCTTCCTACGCCTCCAGGTGTCTGTCCGTCCTCACTGTGAGCCTCCTCCTCGGCGGGGCCTCAGTCAGTGACTCCAGGGGATGCTCCCCAGTGTAGTTGTGTTTCCATCCTGGCCCTGGGACAGGGGCCTC
The DNA here is from genome assembly GCF_014108235.1 of Myotis myotis. Classification (NCBI taxonomy): domain Eukaryota; kingdom Metazoa; phylum Chordata; class Mammalia; order Chiroptera; family Vespertilionidae; genus Myotis; species Myotis myotis. The sequence goes on from NW_023416364.1 coordinate 583,823, forward strand.
TTCAGCCCCCTCGGCCGCCACGTTCCTGACCCTTTCATGTTTAGTCTCACAGCGAGAATGGGTGGTCACTGGGGAATTTTCAAGTCAATTTTAGAAAAACTCCACGAGCATTTTTCTAAGTTGAACGAAATAATTAATCTGTATTTTAATCTTTTGCATGTAGCGTGGTGAAATGACAGCATTTAAAAAGCTAAGTTCCACCCGGCCAGCATAGCTCAGTGGTTGAGCGTCGACCTATGACCCAGGAGGTCACGGTTCAATTCCTGGTCAGGGCACAGGCCTGGGTTGTGGGCTCGATCCCCAGTGTGGGGCGTGCAGGAGGCAGCCGATCCATGATTCTCTCTCATCATTGATGTCTCTCTCTCTCTCTCCTCTCCCTTCCTCTCTGAAGTCAATGAAAATATATTTTTTAAAATCTCGGTGTGACGGGCGAGAGGCAGGGGAGAGCGAGAGGGAAGTAAATCTCGTTATGATGGTGCAGAACCCGCAGGAGCCCGAGCTCTGCAGCTGCGCAAGGAGCACAGGCTTTGGCCGCCACGAGGCGAGGCGAGTGTGGCTAATCCTCTCGGCCGAGGCTTTGTCCGGCGCCCGAGCGCGGCCGTCAGGGCTGCCCGTTCCCAGCACCTCCGTCTGTCCCCCGGGGCACTCCCCATCCTGACTGCTGTTCAGCGGGAACAAGCCATCCATCACGGGACCGGGAGCCGCCTTCCCATAGAAACGTGAGATCAGCACGGGACACGCCGATTACCCGACGTGTGGGCGCTCGCGTGCTCCGGGGGAGATTAAGGGGGCGAGCTCGCTGTGTGGCCCAGACAAAGGGCTCCCTCGCAGCCGGTGGGGACGTCACAGAAGCTGAAAAGGTGGAAAGCAGAGAATGTAACAGGAAAACAGACCTGGAATGTCACGTCCGTCGACACGGCTTCCCCGGAGACGACGCGACGACACAGAATGCACCTGCGGGGGAGCCGCCTCGGCCGCGAGCGGGGCCCAGTGCGTCACCAGCGATGGACACTGATTTATTGTCTCCGCAAATGACGGGGACGCAGCCACAGATGAGCAGCCCTGCCCGGGGCAGTTCACCTCCTGGGGGCAGGTACGTCAGAGTCATTAACACGGCTCTTCCAGGAGTAACGTCTTAAATGAATTTCATACAGAAATGAGCTCCCAGTGGAAGCCTGGGGTCGAGTCTTTAAGTCTCGAAGCCGAAGCAAATGGTGTCAAGTTACACAAAATAGTATTTTTACAAGAACCGCGCCTGCAGCTGTGCTACGCCTGCAGCTGTGCTATGTTCGTTGTCAGAAGTGACTTTCAAAAGCAGGAAGAAAACTAAGTCCCCCGGGTTTCACTCTATATTGAATAAGAGCATCGATTCAAATGAATGTAAGAAAAATGTCTTCATAACCACATATTTTTAAGACGTAAGATAACTTCCGGGTTCAGTTTGAGCTTTGCCCTTTCGCCTCGCCTCGCCCTGGGAAGGAAACGGCTGCAGAGAAAGAAGCAGTGGCTCCTCCAGGGTCCGGGTGAGCTGTAGGCGGCGCTGTTACTGGAAACGCCGCCATCGGTTACCGTTTGGGCGTATTCTGACGCGCCCCCGTCTCTCTCAAGCACAGACCGTTTTCTACTCACAGGGGTTGAGAATCAAAGAATGCCCTGTTTTGTTCCTGTAACTACGATGTCAAACCTCAGTCACAATCCCTGGCTATCGGTTCTACGATGTTCTGTGCCAATCACGGGAGCAAGGGAGTGTGTGTGTTCTCTGCTGGGACTGATGGCGGCATCCACCTTCTCTCCCTGCACAGATCACAGAGCAGAGGGGCCGCTGAGCCCTTCTGGGAGACACTTGACATGGTCTTTTCCAAATGACAGGGGCCCACGCGGCTGCTGTCGACAGGGAGCATCCTTTCCAGCAGCACCTGGGCCGTGCGCGGCCTTCCCTTGGGCTGGACCATGCCCTGAGCACCTGCATCGCGGGCCTGGGACACAGACGGGCTCCGGCCAGCTGCGCCCTTCCCGGCCTCCAGGGCGTGTGTGAGCTGGAGCCAACGGGTCTGGCCAGACGCAGGCCCCCTCTGAGCAGCGGCCGGCTTGCCCCCGCGGATGCCGTAGGAAAGCTCTTCTATGGTATGAAGGTTCGGAGCAGTGGAGGCCAGGAGCCTGTGCAAAGACTCAAAGCCATAAATTATTCCGACAAAGGAAGTTTAAGATGTCAAAGTCCGCCCGTCCGGTGTGGCTCCATGGTTGAGCGTCCACCTATGAACCAGGAGGTCAGGGCCCAGGCCCAGGTTGCAGGCTCGATCCCCAGGGTGGGGCGTGCAGGAGGCAGCCGATCCATGATTCTCTCTCATCATTGATGTTTCTCTCTCCCTCTCCCTCTCTCTTCCTTTCTCTGAAAATCAATAAAAACATATTTTAAAAAAGAAACATACTTTTGTTGAAAGAGAAAACAACTCTAGGCTTATTTTGCAGGGATGAAGGGAACTCATCTCCAACAGAGTGGAATGCAGGATTAATCACACTCATCACCATGGAAACTACAGCCGTCTCTTCTGCAATCGTATCGGCCTGTGGAATGCTTCCTGAAAACAATACTTCCTTGAAAGCTGGATTGAGTGTTAGAATTTATAAAACATTAATTTCCTTCAAGGGTCTTTTCAGTTCATCTTTTTTAAAAAATATGTACTTTTATTGATTTCAGAGAGGAAGGAAGAGGGAGAGAGAAACATCAATGATGACAGAGAATCATGGATCCACTGCCTCCTGCACACCCCACCCTGGGGACTGAGCCTGCAGCCTGGGCATGGGCCCTGATCGGGAATCAAACCAGTGACCTCTTGGTTCCTGGGGCCGATGCTCAACCACTGAGCCATGAGGCCGGGCAAGATTATATGTTTCTTATGCAAAAGTGCGATCTTTAAGAAAACACACCCACTTTTTTTTTTTTTTTTTAAGAAAATTTTAAAAATCCAGACTGTGAATGACTGCTTCTCAATTGAAAAGGTCACTGTCCAAAACTTTAAGTAGAACCCACCGTCCCTTCAGCCTACTGGCCCAGCCTGGCCAGGTGGCTCGGTGGTTGAGCGTCGACCTATGAACCAGGAGGTCCTGGTTTGATCCCTGGTCAGGGCGCATGCCTGAGTTACGTGGGGCTTGGTCCCCAGTGTGGGGCTTGCAGGAGGCAGCCATTGATGATTCTCTCTCATCACTGATGTTTCTCTCTCTCTCTCCCTGTCCCTTCCTCTCTGAAATCAATAAAAATATATTTTTAAAAGACACGCTGGCCGTTCCTGGGCCTGCAGAGAAGGTGGCAGAGGGAGGGCAGCTCTGCCATGGGCGAGGGGACCAGACATGCACCATCATGCTCGCAGCATGTCCATGGCATGTTTGCAGCAAGTCCGTGAAGCGCGCCCATCGGGCACTCAGAAGGGCCTGGAAACTGGCGGTGAAGGAGACGGCCGCCAGGTGCGGGCAGTGACGCTGACTCACAGCGCCTCTGGGCCAAAGGGATCGGGAAAGTCCCACCTGGTCCAGGAAACACAGCGACAAAGCGTCCCGATCCAGCGCTGTGCGTGTTCGTCGCAGCGGCCACACTTTCAAAACCTGCAGACAGTGCGTGTGGATGAGGACTGACGGCTGCTTCTCAAATGAAGTCATAAACACAAAGAAAGAGAGAGAGACTCACCCGCAAGCTGGATTCCCGCACGGGCCTCCGGGACAGCAGGTGACGCTGAGCTCCTGGCACGTGGGCCTCTGGGTACAGACCCACCCCTCACCGTGTGTGAACTGGCGGCTTGGAGACACAGGCCCCGGAACTGCCGCATTGCAGCCGGACGGATGTCCCAGCGCACCGGGAGTGCCCGACTTTCTCAGATGTTGTATTTTCTTTCTTTTTTTAAAATATATTTTATTGATTTCAGAGAGGAAGGGAGAGAGAGGGAGAGAGAGAACATCAATGATGAGAGAGAATCATGGATCGGCTGCCTCCTGCACCCCCCACACTGGGGATCGAGCCCACAACCCAGGCATGTGCCCCGACTGGGAATCGAACCCTGACCTCCTGGTTCATGGATCGACCCTCAACCCCTGAGCCACGCCGGACGGGTGGTGTTGTCTTTCTTGATTACACATTCCTTCCTCTGCACATTTTAGGGGAACAAAGAGAATGTCTTCATCATATGATGTTACACAGCTTTATGCACCCGTTGACGGGAGGACATTTCCACGTGCGTCCTCCATTCCTGTGGCAGGGAACCCAGAGTGCACCATGGAGCCGGCGGGGGTCTGCCCGGGAGGCGGAGAGGAAAGCTGCCCCGCCTCCCTGGCCCCCACGTCACCCCAACCTGCTTCTTGACTATCCCTCCCCTCCCGCCTCCCTCAGGCCAAAAACCCTGACATTGAAAAGCAAGGGCTTCTGGTGGACTCACAGAACCGGACACAGCGTGTGGGTCTCTTCCCTCTCGCGGCCCTCGTAGGAGCGCCAGCGGCCAGCGGGAAGTTCAGTCGCTTTGTGACTTCTGACCGGAGCGAGGGCCGTAAGAGGCATCTCAACGCACCTTCCCGCATTCGAAGGAAGGGTATGTGGTTGTGGACCAACATTCGCGAGAATAAGACCACCGACTCCAATTAGGTCTTAAACAGCAAGCGAGGATTTATTGAGCTGGCCAGCGACCACAGTCACAGCACCCTGCCGAAGCAGAGGCTGAACTGCAGCGACGACTACAGGAGTTACATTTTATTATTAAATTCTGTGGATGCCCAGAGAAAAATGTGTCTTTCAAATTCTGGGACCCCCAATATGGAGGAAACTCTCTTTATTTATACTTTTTCCAGTCTTTTGTCTCCTAAATTTGGAATGAGACTTCCGGGCCTTCTGAGAAAGCAGGCCTGCGTGCTGGGAAGGGGCTATGAGACCATATCTCAAGGCCTGGCCTGGTGTCAGCACCTTCCTATCTGTGTGTTTTAGGAACAGACAGCACAGCATGACCCGTCTGGCCAAAGCGCCAGATATGCTGCCCAGCACAATGTCGTCTCCTCTTTCCAAGGAGCTGAGACGGAAGCACGATGTTCGACCCGTGCCCATCCGAGAGGGCGATGAAGCTCAGGTTGTCCGAGGACATTGCAAAGGGCAGCACTGGGCCATGCCAGTAGCCCTGGTCTACAGGAAGCCATATGCCACCACATGGAGCGAGGGCCACGGGAGACGCCAACGGTGCCACTGTCCACGCGGGCATTCGCCCCGCAAGGTCGTGATCACTCGGCGAACGCTGGACAAAGACGCAAACAGATCCTTGAACGTAGAGCCACAGCTCGCCAAGTAGGAAAGGGAAAGGGAAAACACAAGGAAGGAGCAATTGGGAAGATGCAGGAATAGAGTAATATTCTGTACAACTTTCATTAGAAACTTAAAATGAGCCGTAGCCGGTTTGGCTCAGTGGATAGAGCGTCGGCCTGCGGACTGAAAGGTCCCAGGTTCGATTCTGGTCAAGGGCATGTACATTGGTTGTGGGCACATCCCCAGTAGGGAGTGTGCAGGAGGCAGCTGATCGATGCTCCTCTCTCATCGATGTTTCTAACTCTCTATCCCTCTCCCTTCCTCTCTGTAAAAAATCAATAAAATATATTTTTTAAAAAAAAGAAACTTAAAATGAAAAAAAAAGAAAAAGCAAGGACTTCTGGCCCAGAAGTGACTCCTGGGGCCACACCCCGTTTCTGGCCGCACCTCCCCTCTTCTAGGAGAGGGTCACCTGGTGGTCAGGGGCGTCTGGCTCCTGCTGCCGCCACCTCACCAGGCCCCAAGAGTCACAGGATGCACCGGGCGCTGCTGCCGCAGAAGGTGCCCCCTCCTCTGGGTTCCCAGGCATCGATGGGAATAACAGACACTTGGGGGTTCCCAGGCTCCGCACAGGCAGGCATGGGGGTCCCGGGAAGACAGGGCTTTGTTTTCATCGCCTCCAACCTTGTTCTCAGTGCGGCCCTGCAGCTCCCGTTCCCACTTCCTCTCCCAAGACCACGGTCCTGCCTGTGGCCTCGGGTCCCCCGAGAAGGGGTTCCTGAGCAGCTGGGGAGCAGGGACGCGAGTGGTACCGACAACAATAGCAGATGCCTCTCCTGTCCTCGTGACTCACTCATTGTTATTGCGTCACCTCAAAATATTATTGAAACCCTAGCAACTCTCTATTTTTTAAGCCAAACTAGTCTAATATCGGCAAGTTCATATGGTTCAACCTACGAAGCACCCAAACATGACTCCTCGTTCTCTGTCCCGCCAGCCTCACCTCCAGGTGTCCCCCACCCTCGCAGCCTCCCCTGAGCGCAGTCCCCCCACGGCTGTTCCCTGGGCCTGAGTACCCGCCCCCTCTCCCGGGAACTCCCACTGGTCCTTCAAGACTCAGCCCAAGTCCCACCCCTTCCACCCTCTGCTCCTACTTTACTCTCGTAGCGCACACACACTCACATGCATGCACACATTTGCTCACACACTCACACACATGCTCTCACACATGTATATACTTGTGTGCCCACATGTTCACAATGCACGCGTGTGATCATACAGAGAATGCACAGGCTCACGTGTGCATACTCATGCACACACATGCACATCCATGTGGATGGACATGCATACTCATGCACACACGTACATACATACACGTGCTCATGCACCCTGGTGCACACAGACACACACATGCACGTGCACACATGCTCATGCACACACACAGGGAGCGCACCACGGTGGTGGGACCCAGTTGCACAGTAATCACTTGTTTGCCTCCCCACTCGACTGTGAGCACGTGAGAGCAGAGGCCGAGTGCAGTGCGTCCGCCCCGGGGCCAGGCCAGCACTTGGTTGTTAATAAGGCCTCGTTGAATGAAAGAATTAAATCATTAAAAACCACAAGATTAATTAAGAGTGTGGTTTTATGAGCGGCCCAGTGTGCACTGCGGCTCCCGGTGTAATGCAGCCCTTAGCGCACGTTCCACGGGCGTCGGAGGCTGAATGAGTGACGACGGCAGGTGAAAGTCTCTTAATTAGATCCAGAGGGTCCTCTTTATTTGCAGAATCAAACAAGAAAGGCGTCAGGGGCTGCAAAGAGCTGCGCCGACATCTTTGTTTCTCAAAAGGCTCATCTGAATGATAATGAGTGTGGAAAACGGATTAGCTCCTGGGTGGACAGGTTTTTTGTTTGTTTGTTATTTGTTTTTGGTTTTTTGTCTGGAGAAAAAAACTGAAAATGCTTGTGGGCTTCATCGCTTAGGGACATCCAGTCCCCTCTTGTTTTCTGTGATTTTTATTTTAGTGCTTATTTAATTAAGACAATTAAACAATTTGGGGCACACAGATTAAAATTGGTAAAAAAAAAATTGTTCCTGGTTCTGTATTGATGTCGAGTTTGATTATTATTTCACGCATCTGCGAATCTGATGACTCTGGTGAAAGCGCCCGCCATCTGCCCGTGGCCTCCATGCGGAGGCATCGCTGCCCCAGGAGCACTCTCTCCGACGCGGCCAAATGGTGTCAATAACCTCATTTTTTTAAAATGATGGATAAACATTGCTAACCTACGTCATCTGCGTCATTTCATCACATGCTCCAGCGAAAGCACCAACTACTTTACAGATAAGAGGGAAAGGAGGCTTTATATAGGTCTTGGCTCAGAACGCGGGTGCTTTCAAGAGAAATAAAAAGGGGTGTTTTGCAAGTTTCATGGATTAAAGACATATTTCTCAAAAAAAATAAATGATGAAAAAGAAAACAGGCTCTTTTTAAATTTTACCTTTATTGTTGGAAGTATTACAAATGTCCCCTTTTTTCCACCATTGACCACCCCCTTCTCCCAACTCCCATTCCTCCCACCATTGTCCATGGGCTATCGTAGGTGCATGTAAGTTCTGTGGTTGGTCTCTTCCCTCCCATCCATCGCCTTCCCTCAGAGGGTCTCCAGTCTGTTCATGCTTCCATGTCTCTGGATCTGTTTTGTTCATCAGTTTATTTTGCTCATTAGATTCCACATGTGAGTGAGATCATGTGATACTTGTCTGTCTCTGACTGGCTTATTTCTCTCAGCATAATACTCTCCAGGCCCCTCCATGCTGCCCCAAAGGGTAAGAGATCCTTCTTTTTTACAGCTGCATAGTAGTCCATGGTGTAGATGTACCACAGCTTTTATCCACTCATCTACTGATGGGCACTCGGGCTGTTTCCAGATCTTAGCTATTGTAAATTGTGCTGCTATGAGCATAGGGGTACATACATTCATTCTGACTGGTGTTTCTAGTTTCTTAGGATTTATTCCTAGAAGTGGGATCACTGGGTCAAATGGCAGTTCCATATTTAATTTTTTGAGGAAACTCCATCCTGTTCTCCACAGTGGCTGCACCAGTCTGCATCCCACCAGCAGTGCATGAGGGCTCCCTTTTCTCTGCATCCTCACCAGCACCTGTCGTTTGTGGATTTGTTGACGGTAGCCATTCTGACAGGTGTGAGGTGGGACCTCGTTGTTGTTTTAATTTGCATCTCTCTGGTGATCAGTGCCTTTGGGCATTTTTCCATATGTCTCTTGGCCGTCTGTATGTCCAGTTTGGAGAAATGTCTACTTAGGTCTTCTGCCCATTTTTTGATTGGATTGTTTGTCTTCCTTTCGCTGAGTTGCATGAGTACTTAGATGCTTAGGAAATTAACCCCTTATCAGATGTATCATTGGCAAATATGGTCTCCCCTACAGTGGGCTCATCTCATTTTGATGCTGATTTCTTTTGCTGTGCAGAAGCTTTTTAAAGTTTTTTATTTTAATGCCATCCCATTTGTTTATTTATTTTTTCTTTGTTTCTCTTTCCCTGGGAGATATATCCACAAACATATTGCTAGGAGAGATTTTGCTGCCTATGTTTTCTTCAAGGATTTTTATGGTTTTGTGACTTACATTTAAATAGTTTATCCATTTTGGGTGTATTCTTGTGTATCATGTAAGTTGATGGTCTGGTTTCATTTTTTTACATGTATCTGTCCAATTATCCAAACACCATTTATTGAAGAGACTGTCTTAACTCCATTGTATGCTCTTGACTCTTTTGTTAAATATTAATTGAGCATAATGGCTTGGATTGATTTCTGGGTTCTCTGTTCTGTTCCATGGATCTATATGCCTATTCTTGTGCCAGTACCAAGCTGCTCTGCTTACAGTGGCTTTATAGTATAACTTGATATCTGGTATTGTGATCCCTCCAACTTTGTTCTTATTTCTCAAGATTGCTGCAGCTCTGTGGGGTCTTTTTGGCTCCATATCAATTTTTGGAAAGTTTGCTCTAGATCTGTAAAATATGCTGTTGGCATTTTAGTAGGGATTCCATTGAATCTATAGACTGCTTTGGGTAGTATAGATATTTTGATGATGTTAATTCTACCAATCCATGAGCATGGTATATTCTTAACTTGTTTACGTCTTCCTCTATCTGTTTTTTCAACGTTCTATATTTTTCCAAGTACGGGTCTTTTACCTCCTTCATTAAGTTTATTCCTAAGTATATTAATTTTTTTGTTGCAATTTTAAAGAAATATTTTTATTGATTTCAGAGAGCAAGGGAGAGGGAGAGAGAGATAGAAACATCAGTGATGAGAGAGAATTATAATTTGCATCTCTCTGATGATTAGCGACATTGAGCCTCGTGCACAGTGCCCCTGGGGTTTGAGCCCAAAACACAGGCGTGTGCCCTGACTGGGAACCCTCCTGGTTCATAGATCAAAGCTCAGCCACTGAGCCCCACTGGCCAGGCTTTTGTTGATGATGTTGTTGTTAATCCTCAATAATTTTCCATTGATTTTTTTTAAAACAGTATAGGTAGTGACTTTATTTTTTAAATTATTTTGAATCAAAATGTCTTTTTATTATTATTATTATTCTTTATTGTTTAAAGCAGTGGTCGCCAACCTTTTGGACCTCATGGACCACTGGTTGGCGACCGCTGGTTTAAAATATTACATATAATATTACATATGTCTCCTTTTTCCCCCATTTCCATTGATTTTTTTAGAGAGAATGTGAGAGGGAGAGACAGAGAGAGAGACATCGATGTGAGAGAGACACATCGATTGGTTGCCTCCTGCATGCGTCCTGACCTGGGCCAAGTCCACACCTGCAAGCGAGGCATGTGCTTTGACCAGAATCAAACCACGACCCATTAGTCTGCAGGCCAATGCTCTAACCACTGAGAAAACTGGCTAGGATGTCATTTTAAATGGGATTATTTTTTTAATTTATCTTTCTGAGAATTCATTATTGGTGTATAAAAATGCCAATGATGTCTGGGTGTTGATTTTGTATCCTGCTACTTTAACAAAATCACTTCTTAAATCTGGTCGTTTTTTTGGTGGAGTCTTTAGGGTTTTCTAGGTACAATATCATGTCACCTGCAAATAATGACAGTTTTATATCCTCCTTTCCCATTTGGATGCCTTTTATTTCTTCTTCTTGTCTGATCGCTGTGGCTAGGACTTCCAGTACAATGTCAAACAGGACAACTCTGTCCTGTTCCTGTTCTTAGGGGAAAGGCTTTTAGTTTTTGCCCATTGAGTATGATGTTGGCTGTAGGTTTGTCATAAATGGCCTTGATCATGTTGAGATATACTCCCTCTATTCCCTCTTTACTGAGAGTTTGTATCAAAAATGGAGCTCGGTTTTGTCAAATGCTTTTTCTGCATCTATTGATATGATCATGTGATTTTTTTATCTTTCGATTTGTTCACGTGATGTATCACAGTTACAGATTTACAGATATTGTACCAGCCTTGCATCCCTGGAATAAATCCCACCTGGTCATGGTGTATTATCTTGTTAATATATTGCTGGATCTGATTTGATATATTGTGGAGGATTTTAGCATCTGTGTTCATCGGGGATATTGGCCTGTAATTCTCTTTCTTTGTAGTGTCTTTATCTGGTTTTGGAATTAGGGTGATGCTGGCCTCGTGAAAAGAGTTAGGGAGTGTTCTTCCTCTTGGATTTTTTTGGGATAGTTTGAGGAGGATCGTGTTAGTTCTTCTTTGAATGTTTGGTAAAACTCCCCTGTGAAGCCGCTGGGCCAGGGCTTTTGTTTGCTGGGAGTTTTTTTTTTTTATTACTGCTTCAATTTCATCAGTTGTTATTGGCGTATTCAGGTTTTCTGATTCCTCCTGATTCAGTTTTGGAGGTTGTATTTTCCTAGGAATGTGTCCATTTCATCCACATTGTCAGCTTGGTAGCATATAGTTGTTCAGAGTGTTTGCTTCCAGTCCTTTGTATTTCTGTGGTGTCCGTTGTGATTTCATCTCTTTTGCTCAGATTTTATTTATTTGGGTCCTGCTCTGTGTTTCTTGACGAGTCTGGCTAATGGTTCATCAATCTTGTTTTATCTTTTTAAAGAACCCGGTCTTGGTTTCATTGGTCTTTTGTGTTGTTTCTAAATCTCTATGTCATTTATTTCTGCTCTGATCCCTATGCTCTCTTTCTGGTTCTTTAAGTTGTAGGCTTAGTCCAGTAGCAATTCTTCTTATTTGTTGAAGAAGGCCTGTAGTGCCGTGAACTTCCCTCTCAGGACTGCTTTCGCTGTGTCCCATAAGTTTTGGGCTGTAACTAAATTAATAATTAAAAACAAGCCAGCCCAGCCAGTGTGGCTCAGTGGTTGAGCATCGACCTATGAACCAGGAGGTCACAGTTCAATTCCTGGCCAGGGCACAAGCTCAGGTTTTGGGGCCTAATGCCCAATAAGGGGTGTGCAGGTAGCAGCTGATCGATTATTCTCTATCATCATTGATATTTCTATCTCTATCTCCCTCTCCTTTCCTTTCTATGAAAAATCAATAAAAACATTTAAAAAAGAGAAATGTTTAAAAAAAACAAACCAAAAGACACACACAAGCCATTCGTGCATAAAGGGGAAAGGTCATTTTTTTTCACTTGGCTCCTTAAAGTCTCTGCCTTCGCTGGGACAACCAACCCTCCTCGGTGAACCGTCAGTAGGTCCGCTCCGGTTGGTGAAGGGCAGTGACAGGACGGCCCGCTGTCCAGCCCTGGGGAAAGGGGACCGTTCAGACCGTGCCGGGAGCACCCTGGCTCCCGCGAGGGAGTGAGACTGCACCCCCCGCGCTGGTGCCCGCAGCCCCTCAGCGAAGCAGACCTCACGTTCACCGTTAATCGTTCATCGGAGCTGATTTGTAAACAGCACCTCCTCCCCCGCCCCCCTCGCCCCCTTGGCCAGGCTCCCGCTCTGCTCAATGGCACAGATGCGGCTTTGAGCGGACTGGCCAGCCAGGGAGGGAAATTAATGAAGGGCGAGTCATAAAAGAGCTCGGACGGCCTGGCTAACTCACTCCAGCAGTAATTAACTTTTTTTCTTCCTCTTTTTTTTTTAGCTCATGAAGGTAAATATGCCCGTGGCACTGGCCCAGTCTAGCTCTTCTTTATTAAAAAGGAGCGGGCAGAGGGGTTCATGGGGAGCCGAGGCTTAATCTGTTTTCCCCCAAGAAGAGCAATTTTAAATCACTCGTGTGATGTGTGGACAGACTGGCGATGCCGGGATCACACACTCCTCGGGCGGCGGGAGGCGGGGGCAGATGGGGGACGGTCCCCGACGGACAGACACAGTCGTCCTCCGCCGAAAGCAGCTTAAAGGGTCTCTTAAGGGTTTTTAAAAGTTTGCTCTTCTCCTTCCCCCTCCCCCCGGCACGATGAGCTCCCGTTGTGCAGCGCACAGGCACGGCCGCGGGTTCCGCTGCACACAAGCCTCCCGCGCCCGTGTCCGTGGGACAGGGACACCACCACGGCCTCACGCTGCCAGCTTCCAGGGTTAGGCACACGGTTATAAAGGCAACTGAGGATGTGGTGTTGCCATCTCCTGTTGACACGGAGAAAAGGGGGACAGGGACCCGGCCTGCCTTCAAAGTAAAAGCACCTGCCCTGGCCTGTGTGGCTCAGCGGGCAGAGCGTCAGCCTGCAGACTGAAAGGTCCCGGGTTCGATTCCCTGTCAGGGCACATGCCCAGGTTGCGGACTCAATCCCCAGTGGGGGGCGTGCAGGGGGCAACCAATCAATGATACGCTCTCATTGATATTTCTATTTCTCCCTCTCCCTTCCTCTCTGAAATCAATAAAATATATTAAAACAAAACAAAACAACACCTGTTAGTATGTGAGGTACGTAAGACAGTCAGATTCATAGGCACAGAAGCACCATAGTTGCCAAGGGCTGGGGGAGGGGACAGGGTCACTGTTTTATGGGCACAGAGTGTCCGTTTTGCAGATGGAAAGTTCTGGAGATTGTGAATACGCCTGGACGTAAACTTAAAAATAATGAATGATGACTTCTTTTTTAAAAAGTATGTTATTGATCTTTTACAGAGAGGAAGGGAGAGGGATAGAGAGTTAGAAACATCGATGAGAGAGAAACATCGATCAGCTGCCTCCTGCACACCCCCTACTGGGGATGTGCCCACAACCAAGGTCCATGCCCTTGACCGGAATCGAACCCGGGACCCTTCAGTCCGCAGGCCGGCGCTCCATCCACTGAGGCAAACCGGTCAGGGCGAATGATGACTTCTTACAAATCACTTTAGGATGGCGATAGACTTCGAGCGTGAAACCTGTGTTTCATGGCCAAAACATAAAAATGGCGTGCACGACCAAATCTTCAGTCTGTTCAGAGGTGAAGCACTAGGTTTTAGTCAGTTCTAAGACTTTTTCTGCTACAAATACGTTGTACCATCCTCAGATAAATACACATCCACATTCATTTGAGTGTGACCTTATGCACTGACAGTCATCGAATCTCAGTGGCTTTTATTTTTTTTATTAATCTTTCTGTTTTTAGAGAGAGAGGAAGGGAGAGGGAGAGAGAGCGAAACTGATGAGCGAATCATCGATCGGCTGCCTCCTGCACTGCTGGTGATGGAGCCAAAACCTGGGCATGTGCCCTGACCGGGAACCAGACGGGTGACCTCTTGGTTCCTGGGTCGACGCTCTAACCACTGAGCCACGCCAACGGGGCTCACAGTGGCTTTTAACTCACATGTTTCCCCCCTCGTGCGGCTCCACGGTGAGCTGGGTGTCCCCAGGAACACTGCTCCTCACAGGGCCACTCAGAAGCCCACGCTGCTTTGATGCTTTGACTGGGGGGCTGGGCGTGCCCAGGGGGATGAGCCTCAGACCCTGGTGAGCCTGGGGACCTCACACAGGCAGGTGCGATGAGATTCGGTGACCGCTGTGAGACGGAGCCGCCGGGAATGTGCCCACGGGAACGATGAAGCATGTCTCCTGGAACACACACGCGTGTGGCCTTGTGTGGGGGGTGCTGTCGGGACAAGGCATGTTCTACTCCCACATGGACGTGTAGCTGACAGACAGCCGCCAACGAGACAGATTCAGGGGGACACAGTGAGAATCCCCTAGGGGGGACCAGTCCCGCCGTGTTCAGTTTTGCTCAGAGACTCCTAAGCCTTCCACCGTGCTGACAGAACTTCTAAAATCCCAAGCGGGCGGTCAACGCAGAAGCGCTGCAAAGCCCATGGCTGCCCCCACGTCAAAGGTGCTGTAACAGCCCTGGCCGGCTTGGCTCAGTGGGAAAGGGTTGTCTTGCAGGTGGTATTCAGTAGAAGTAAAAGGTGAGTTGCTCAGGGGTTGAGCATTGACCTATGAACCAGGAGGTCATAGTTCAGTTCCTGGTCAGGGCACATGCCCAGGTTGCAGGCTCAATCCCCAGGCGGGGGCGTGCAGGAGGCAGCTGATCCATGGTTCTCTCCCATCATTGATGTTCCTATCTCTATCTCCCTCTTCCTCTCCCTCTCCCTTCCTCTCTGAAATCAATAAAGACGTATATATTTTTTAAAGAAGCAAAAGATTGAAAAAATATACAGTCAAATGAAAGTACCCTCAGAAGCCCTCATTTTTAAACTATTACCATGCACAGCCAGATCCGTGTCCAGTGGGAAGAAAGCAGTGATGGTGTCCAGGACCACCACCCTCTCGCCCCCTGAAAAGACACTGCACAGGGAGCCACAGACACTGCACAGGCAGCCACAGACACTGTACAGGAAGCACAGACACTGCACAGGGAGCCACAGACACTGTACAGGCAGCCACAGACACTGTACAGGAAGCACAGACACTGCACAGGGAGCCCACAGACACTGCACAGGGAGCCACAGACACTGCACAGGGAGCACAGACACTGCACAGGGAGCCCACAGACACTGCACAGGGAACCACAGACACTGCACAGGGAGCCCACAGACACTGCACAGGGAGCACAGACACTGCACAGGGAGCCACAGACACAGCACAGGGAGCACAGACACTGCACAGGGAGCCACAGACACTGCACACGGAGCCCACAGGCACTGCACACGGAGCCCACAGACACTGCACAGGGAGCCGCAGACACTGCACAGGGAGCACAGACACTGTACAGGGAGCACAGACACTGCACAGGGAGCCACAGACACTGCACAGGGAGCCACAGCCACTGCACAGGGAGTACAGACACTGCACAGGGAGCACAGACACTGCACAGGGAGCACAGACACTGCACAGGGAGCCACAGACACTGCACAGGGAGCCACAGACACTGCACAGGGAGTACAGACACTGCACAGGGAGCACAGACACTGTACAGGGAGCCACAGACACTGCACAGGGAGCACAGACACTGCACAGGGAGCACAGACACTGCACAGGGAGCCACAGACACTGCACAGGGAGCCACAGACACTGCACAAGGAGCCCACAGACACTGCACAGGGAGCCACAGACACTGCACAAGGAGCCCAGACACTGCACAGGGAGCCCAGACACTGCACAGGGAGCCACAGACACTGCACAGGGAGCCCACAGACACTGCACAGGGAGCCACAGACACTGCACAGGGAGCCCAGACACTGCACAGGGAGCCACAGACACTGCACAGGGAGCCCACAGACACTGCACAGGGAGCCACAGACACTGCACAGGGAGCCCACAGACACTGCACAGGGAGCCACAGACACTGCACAGGGAGCCACAGACACTGTACAGGGAGCCACAGACACTGCACAGGGAGCCACAGACACTGCACATGGAGCCACAGACACTGCACAGGGAGTACAGACACTGCACAGGGAGCACAGACACTGTACAGGGAGCCACAGACACTGCACAGGGAGAACAGACACTGCACAGGGAGCACATACACTGCACAGGGAGCCACAGACACTGCACAGGGAGCCACAGACACTGCACAGGGAGCACACAGACACTGCACATGGAGCCACAGACACTGCACAGGGAGCACAGACACTGCACAGGGAACCACAGACACTGCACAGCGAGCCGCAGACACCACTGAAAGGGAGGAGGCCCCTGTGCACAGGAATTGGGCTTTATTGCCAACTGCTGCCATGGGAACCGCCCTGGAAGGTCCGTGTCTTTTCTGCTGGGATCTTAGAGCTTTTCCTCCTTGATTTCCCTCAAACTCAGTGAGAGGGGCTGGTTCTTAGGATCCCCCCCCCCCAGCAGCCCCCCAGGTCCCTGGGAAGGGGGAGGAGGAGGGGGTGGCTGGGAACCCTGGGAAGGAGGAGGAAGAAGACCCTGGAGACACAGCGGGGCCTGAACCACCAGGACTGGGAGGCCCTTGTCCCTGAGCCCGAGCCCCTGGAGGGCCGGCCTGCCGCCTGGGATGTGTGTCCTTTGAAGCAACTTTAACGTTTTGTCTCTTGGGCCCTGAAATTCGCGTTCCCTGCAGTGACCACAGGAAACAGGAATCCAACCAACACTAACGCAGAAAGTGTGCTTCCGAGGGGGTTGGGGGGGGGATTCCTGGACCCCAAGTCCTCCTGTTTCTTAAGAAACGTGATGGTTGGGAGACGCTGGACGCAAAGAGAACCGAGCGGCACCGTTACAGCCTCTGCGGTGACAGCGCAGGTGAGTGACGACCCGGGGAGCCCAGGTGTGCGGGAGCAACGGCCAGGTGTGCGGGAGCCCAGGTGTGCAGGAGCAGCCAGGTGTGCAGGAGCAACGGCCAGGTGTGCGGGAGCCCAGGTGTGCAGGAGCGGCCAGGTGTGCGGGAGCAACGGCCAGGTGTGCGGGAGCCCAGGTGTGCAGGAGCAACGGCCAGGTGTGCGGGAGCCCAGGTGTGTGGGAGCGGCCAGGTGTGGGGGAGGCCGCGTAGACAGCTTTGAGAGGGAGGTGGAGCAGGGAGAAGGAGGGAGAAGATGGCGGAGGGGGAGGAGGCGGGAGAAAGGAGGGGAGGAAGGGGAGCCACCGCCTCTCCCCGTCCTCCTGGCCACAGGTTAGCGAGGAGCTGGCACCTGTCAGGTCCTCCGCCCTGTCCCGCCAATTTGATGCCTGACCACCTGGCTGAGGAGCCCCAGCGCCCGGGGGCTGTGGGAGCAGGTGTGGGGCGCACCAGGGCCCTGCCGCCGCCTCCCCCACCCCAACAACCCAGCACCGCGGGGACGCAGAGCGCACCCCTCACCGCCCCCCCCCCACGCCCCGTGTCCCACTCTGGCCCCAGATGACTGGGCCCCGCTCCTGTCCTATGGGGACCCCTGAACCCGCGGAGGTGCGTCCCTGGGACCTGGACGCCCCTGAGGACCAGACAGAGCAGCAGCGTACCTCGGAGCCGACACGACAACCCAGTCCGCTGGGAGGACCCAACCCGGAGAGGAGCTGGTGGGGCCAGGGGACGCCGCCTCCAGGCAGCCCCCCAGGATGCGCACCGGCCGGCCTCGGCAGGACGTGGAGCTCCGGGAGTGAGGGGACAGCCGCTTTGGGGAACTTTCCTTGCCTTGAATCATTAACGCCGGTCCTGGAAGGAAAGCAGCAGCGCTGGCGCTCCAGGGTCTGCGATGGTGCGGGCACCCGCTTTTTAAGACTAAAGTGGGGGACTGCTTCTCACACGTGCGCCCCCCGCGGGCGGGAGACCACGGACCCTCCACTCACGGTTTCCTTCCAAGACTCGGACACCGGACCTTCAGGCTCCCCAAGCCCCGCGTGGGCGCAGCCAGGGCGCGGGGCTCATTTAATTGGGGGGGCGGGGAGGCGGCGCGGGCCGCGGGCCAGGGGTGCGCGCTGAGACCCTGCCGGGAGCCCGAGGAGGGCGCGCCCGGGACCCTCGGGCAGACTCCTCACAGAGCCCAGGGGACCCCGGCCGCATCGCCGCCCTCTCCGTCCCTCCCGCCCGTGGACTCCGGTAAGTTCTGCCCGGACCAGGCCGGGCCTGAGAGCCGGGGAGCGCGCCCCACGCCGGCGGCGGGGCTGGGCCATCGCCCAGGGACACTCGGTGCCGCGTTAGACGCGAGTCCGCACCCGGACAGGCCAGGCTCCTCACGGCCGAGGCAGGGGCGGGGGGGCACGGACTGCGCGGGAATCGCCTCCCCTGCCCCGAGGGGACAGGACGCCGCGCGGGGGTCCAGCGCCCAGCGCGGCCGACGCCTCCTTCTTAGACGCGACCGTGCCCAGAGCGGCACCAGTGCATGTCAGGTCGGGTGCGCTCCTCACGACGGCGGCGGGGAGGTCCGAGCGCAGGTCACGTTTGGGCTTGGGCACCTGCCCACCTGCTGCTCCCTGGACGCGGCTCGGTTGGTCGTGGGGGTCACTGGGCGGCCCCCACTCAGGCCTCTGCCCCCAAACCCTCAGGGTCACCTGGAGGTTGTGGCCACAGCCCTGGGCCGGGAGCTGCTTCCCAAGTTTCCAAAAGAAGGACCCCGCGTAGGCGCTGAGCGGTGGTGCAGGTTTAAAAGAGGATGCCGTGAAATTCTCACTGTGACGGCTTTGCCCGCTGGCCTGGCGTTTAAATACGTCACGTAACTGTGATTCAGGGACAAAGGCCACGTTCTCTCCTGGCAGACGAGAAGGCTGCCTCCGAACAGGACCATCAGTGGGTGAGCGTCCACCTAGGAACCAGGAGGTCAGGGTTGGATTCCCGGTCAGGGCACCTGCCCAGGTTGTGGGCTCTGTCCCCAGTGTGGGGTGTGCAGGAGGCAGCCGATCCATGAATCTCTCTCATCATTGATGCTTCTGTCTCTCTCTCTCCCTCTCCCGTCCTCTTTGAAATCAATAAAAATATATTTTAAAAATAAATTAGAAGTGATTTTCCAACAGGTCCCTTATGTCCAGCCATGAAAACCAAGCAAACCACAGGTTGGTTCTGCCTTTGGTAAATGTGGAGTTACACACGATGTGAACCGGTGTTGTCCATGTGGGTGGCGAGGAGGGGTTTGCAGAGACATCACAGGGAGAAGTGAGGTCCCTTTGTGCAGGGGGGAGGGCGAGCCCAAACCAGAAGCAGATAGAAGTGTATGGGGCCGGGGAGGCTTAACAAGAGACTTTTCTTTGCAGGCGTGATTTATTGTAGCTGTGTTGCCATGGACACCCTCCCTCAAAGGGCTCAGACCTCAAACGTGGCCAGCCTTCCTTCCCTGGCCATCTCTGACCCAAGGCCAGCCAAAGGTCACGTATTCTTGCCCTGGGATTGAGGTGCACGGCTTAGAGCTCTGTGTCCCCGAGTTTGGGAAACCATTTCTTGCCTTCTCGTTGGAGACGGTTCCGCTCTCCAGCTGTTCTCACAAAGATGATGGGAAGGCCGAGTGGGTCTCGCAGCGCACGCGCACGCGGAGTGTTAATATGGCCGATCCTGCCGCAGCTGCCGGTGAGGAAGGTATATAAATAGTCGGGTATTGGGGTGCTGGAGAGCCCTCGGGGATCCCACGGAATCCCTTCAGCTCAGAGACATGAGGGAGCCCAAAGAGTTCAGTGCAAGAGCCACATTTCTCCACAGCCACCCAGAAACCTCGCCTTCACGGAGTTTTAAAGTCAGGGCTTGTGAACTCTGAAGCTTATTGTGACTTAATTATTTAAATTGCCCCCCCTTTTTCACTCATCTTGCTTGCCCAGAAATCGCTTTCTTAAAAACCCGGTTGTGTTAGTCCTGAGAGTTGCCCCCCTCAGGCAGCCAGTGTTTCAAACACAATTCAGGGTTCGTAGGCCCCGGGGGTTCGTGTCATCTACACACAGACGTTGGTGGGAAACACACGCACTCCATTTGATATAGAAAATGTTCCGGAAAAATAAAACCACACAAGCAGGAAAAAGTTACCACTCTATAGACAAAGATTATGAAAATTAGATATTTTATTTATAGCTTAACCACAACAACAATTTTCTTGTTTTTTCTCTCCCCCACGAGTTGTAAATACATACTAGAATAAACTCTGTAGAATATACAAAAAAATACATAACTTTCCCATGAACAGTTTCTTTATAATAAATAGAAGGGGACGCGTGTGTGGCTGATCCCCGCGGAGCTCCGCGCCCGCTTCAGTTCTCAGTCTGTTGATTTATGTTTAATCTCTTGAAAGAGCGGGGAGTTCCCTGCCCCTCAAAGGTCGCGATAAACAATGCGCGAAGTGGTGCCCCGCTTTCGCTTTTCCTCCACGTTCTTTTTCCCTGACGATGGAGAGTTCAGCCCAGATTTCCACGCTCGCATTCAGGCGGCACAAAGCCGACAAATTATACAATGACTTCTAACCTGGCCCTCCAACAAAACAGCGTCTTCCCGATACATCGTAGGAGACAGATGGCAACGTGGGGACGCAGGAGGAAGGAGGACGGACAATGGCGCTGCGACGAATCCGGGCCGCGGAACAAAGTGCGCGTCAGGGGCGAGTTTGGTTTGACGGGTGAGGTTCCCACGGCCCGCGGCGCGCTGGGAAGGCGGCAGGTGCCGGGCCCGCGGGCCGTGGGGCACCGTGAGCAGCGCGTCGCTCCGAGGCCTGGGCGCTGCTCCCTCCTCGACATTAGCATCTCTAAGCCGACGCCGCGGCGGGACCGGGAACAAACCGCGTCCCCCGGGGACGCACTCGGACTGCGGAGTCCTCGGCGCGCGGGGATGGGAGGGGGTCACGCCCGCCACAGCCGCCTCCTCCCCGCGCCTTCCCGGCCCTAAGACGCGCCCCTCCCCGCACCCGCCATCCCCGGACTTGGGCGCCGTCTCCGCTTCAGTAACTCAGAGCCCATCTGAACAGAGGACGTCCCTCACCAGGGGCACCGACCAGCCGGACGGACGTCTGTGTCCGCCCAGGACTCAAGCGGGTCTCCAGGGCCGGGAAGTGGGGCGGGAGGGCGCTGCGTGGCGGCGGGGTTTGCCCCGGGAGCGAGGCCGGGCGCGCGGCCTAAGCGCACCCCCCGATCGCGGGGCGGCGGGGCGCGCAGCGGCGCTTGTCGGGCGGCGCCGGCGGCCAGCAGTCCCGGTCCGAGCCGGCGGGGCTGGCGGGGGAGAAGGCGCAGCTGCACGGGGAGGTGGAAGCGGACGGCGCGGAGGAGGGCGGCGCGGGGCTGTCGGTGCCGCTCCACGTGGACGCGGGCGACGGGCTGTCCCCCACGCTGCCCAGGGCGCCGGCCGGGCTCGGCAGCGCGGGCTCGGGGCGCAGCGGGCCGGGCAGGGCCCCCCCGCAGTGGTCGGCCAGGCGCAGCGTCTCCGTGAGCGCCCAGATGTAGTTGTGCGCGAAGCGCAGCGTCTCGATCTTGGTGAGCTTGGCGTCCTCGGGGAACGTGGGCAGCACCTCGCGCAGCGCGTCCAGCGCCGCGTTCAGGTTGTGCATGCGGTTGCGCTCGCGGTTGTTGGCCTTCAGCCGGCGCGTCTTCTTGAGCCGCTGCGCCGTCTCGGCGGTCCGGGCGCCGCGGGGAGCGGCCCGCGCCCGGGAGGGACGCCGCCGGCACTCGTGGCCCAGGCCCGGCAGCCGCGTCCCCGGTGCGGCCCCGCGCGGCCGACGTGCCCCGCCCGGCGCGCCCGGCTCCCCGCGGTCCTCGTCCGCGCTGGACCGAGGCGGGGTCCGCGCCGCCGCCGGGGAGGCCGCGCCCCACAGCGCCGGCGCGTCCGCCTCCTCTTTCATCTCCGAAGCCTCGGACTTGACGACCGTCCTGCGGGAGGAGCGGGGAGGGGACACCGAACTGTCGGTTACGCGGAAGCAACGGCACGTGCGTGGGGCCCCGGGACGCGCGCCCGAGAGAAGCCCAGCTGGGGGGGGGGGACCCCCCGCGCCCCGCCGGGCCCCGCGTCCGCCCGGGAAGAGGCAGAGGCCCAGGGCGTGTGCGCCGCGGAGCCGCCCTCCGAGCGGGTCACTTACTCGGCTGCTTCTCCAGCGCGTGCGGCCCGGGCGGGTCCCGTGCGTGCGCTCGGGGTGCGTGTCCGTCTGTCACTCAGCCCCCGCCCGGCACGCGACCCCCGGGCACTCCAGTTAAAGCGAAGCGGCTTGGGGTTCAGTGGCTGCGTGTCTGGCACACGACTCTCCTTAAAACCCCTTATATACCCCCCGGGAAACAATCGGATCGCCCCGGCCCCCTCCCCTCTCCCCCCTTCCCCCTCCCGCTCCTCCCGCTCCTCCTTTCACTGCTTCGTCCTCATTCAGTCCTTTCTCCCCGCGCCCCTCCCCTCCCCTGCGGGCCATCGATCCTCCTCTCCCACCCCGCACCCCTCCGTCTAATCAGCATAAAATGGTTCCGGAGCCCCCGCCGGAGCTCCCGGCTGCGGCGGGTCCGCTTGGGGACTCGGGGTCGCCACCGCCCTGCGCCCTGATTGGCGCTCGCGCTCGGCCGGAGCGTGCCGCTAATTTATTAATGAATGGGGGGCGCGGGCGCAGCTGGCCAATCCCGGCGCCCGGACCTCGGGAGGCCCGCGAGCCACGCGCGCTGAGCCCGCTCCCTTTCAGCGGCTCCGCGGGGGCCGGGCCCGGGGGCAGCGGGACTCCCCCACCCCCAGGCGAGGGTCCGCACCCCGAGAGAGCTGTCGGTCCTGGTGCCGCTGGGCCCTCTGGGCAGGGCCTCCTGGGAGCCGTTTCAAGCGCATCACTGGGTTAAGGGAGGAGCGGGGTCTGGGTAGCACGCCGTGGGAATGTGGGGCGCGCTGTGGGAACCGGGGGCGCGTTGTGGGAATGGGGGGGGCGCTGTGGGAACCGGGGGCGCGCTGTGGGAATGGGGGGCGCGCTGTGGGAACGGGGGCGCGCTGTGGGAACGTGGGGCGCGCTGTGGGTTCGTGGGGGCAGCGCTCCTCAGAGACCAGCGCCAGAGGGTGGAGGACAGACGTGGCAGGATTCACAGGCGCCTCCGAGGGGTCCTGGAGAGGGGCGCGCGGAGGGGCTCTCTCAGGACGTGTGACAAACAGGCTCCAGCCACGACACGGACCCTTTTTTAGGGCGACCTCAGTAGACGGCTGGGGGAACAGCAGGAGGCAGCAGCGGAGCCCAGGAGCCACCGGCTTGCCTCAACGCCCGAAAGCGCAGGGCCTGCGCTGACATTTCCGCGCTGGGGGCGTTGTGGCCCGTCCTCCCGACCCCCCCCCCCGCCCACCCCCGGCTTTTCATTCGGAAAAAAGGGCTCAAGGGCGCAGGGACCCGGGGAACTTGTCTGGAATCGCTCGGCAGCGCCCACCCTCTTGTCGAAGGGGCTGACTTGTAGGGAAGAAGCCAGGGGGCCCGGAGGAGGGGAGGGTGCGGGGGTGGGAGACGCGCCCGGCGGGGCGGGGAGGGGGGCGCAGCTCGCCCGCAGCCCCTGAGGCGCCTCTGCAAGCTAAGCGGAGGCCGAGCGCACCTGACGTTGGGGTTGAAAAGTATCGGGCTGGCTCTGCAGGCGCTGGAGACAAGGTGCGCGCCCGGAAGGAGATGAAAGAGGTTTGATTTTCGTGGCGTCTTCTGCGGGGAGGCAACAGCAGGAGTGGAAGGAGCAAAAAGTGAAGGCTGGAGTCACCCAAAGCAGATCGCCAGGCTTCCTTCTGTCTTTTTTAAAATATATGTTTTGTTGATTTCAGAGAGGAAGGGAAGAGCGAGGGAGAGAGAGAGAGAGAGAGAGAGAGAGAGAGAGAGAGAGACATCAATGATGAGAGAGAATCATGGATATGCTGCCTCCTGCACGCCCCACACTGGGGATCGAACCTGCAACCCAGGCCTGTGCCCTGACCAGGAATCAAACCGGTGACCTCCTGGGATCAGAGGTCGACGCTCAACCACTGAGCCTCGCTGGCGTGCCCTTCTGTCTTGAAATCCTGTGAGAACTGCTGCGATGCTCCACTTAGCTCCTCAATATTTGTGTTTTGCGTCTCCCCCACCTTTTAAAACAAACCCACTCCGTTTAAAAGCGTTATTTTCCCACTTCCCTCTGAATCCGTTCAGAACAGCTGGGTTTCATTGGTCCGCAGGGCAGGAATTTAAAAAGGAAGGAGAGACGCGTCCGGTGTCCTCGGTCTCTGAGTGGCAGCGTCCACCTCTCTCCCTTCTCTGGGTCTCTGTCTGTACCCTGAGCCGTGAGTCAGAACTTCACAAAAGACTCGGATCCAGGGCGAGGCCAGACAGGGTGCGACACCAGAGGTGACGCACAGGTGGAGACCCCTCTGGACAGTCCCCCGCCCTTAAAACAAACAAACAAACAAAAACCTCCACCATCTTGGCGGCCGGGTACAGATGGAAGAAGGGATGCCTGGGATTGCGCAGGCCTTTGGTGTTGATTTGAATGAAACAGGAGAAAGCGAGGTTGTGAGGACAGGCGGGACGAACCTTGCACATCTGCCTCTCCCCGCGGCACGGAGACCCGTGAGTGAGCACCTGTGTGGGCAGGTGGTGTGAGCCTTAGGGTCGGTGGGAAGTGTCCTGCGGGGCCTCGGCCAACCACAGAGGCAGAGGCAGAGGCGGAGCTGGTCAGTGGCTCAGGGCCGGGGGAACACAAGGGACCTTTAGTTGACTGTTAACAGCATTGGGGCCTGACCGCCCCCACCGGTTTTTATCGTCTCCCGGGATTTTATGTCTTTATGGCGCCCTGGAAGGTCTGCGCTGCCCCTCTGAGGTTAATGATGCACAGCTAAGTGCGGCCCGCAATGAGCGGGGAAGGATTGTTGGGTCAATCGCACGCTTCTGATCTGAGATTTCCTTCGAATGGGACAAGCAAGCCAGGAGCGCAAGATTTCCAACTGACATGAATCGCTCTCTGTAAATATGACGCTATGGTGGGGCTGAGGCGCTACTTTCACAACAAGGCCTTGTCTTGTCGGCCGTGGCCACAGGGACGCCTGAGGTTACCTGCGAAGGGCAGGCCTCTGAGGAACGCCCCCTCCCCCCCCCCCAGACCACCTCGAATATGAGTCTAAGATTGTGGTTCTGTGTGGTGCGGCTTTTAGGAGGAGGATCACCGCTGATGCCAGGACGCTTCCGGGAAAACTTCCGCCTGTGAAGAATATTGTTTTATAGGAAAGACACTGCCAGGAACAGTGTTAGACCCTGGTGCCCCCGGGAGCCCGCCAGGCACCCAGCCCCGGAATTCTGTGATCGTTGGCCATTCGCTGGGCTTTGCAGAAAGAAAGTGATTGGATTGCGGCCCCATTAGCAGGACGTGACCAGCGCCGGGTCCTGGGCCGGACTGTCCAGGCCTCTAAGTGAAGTGAATTCAAGAGGCACTTGTGTGGTCCCCAGATTGTCCGGACGCAGCGGGGCTGAACCGGGGGAGGCAGGGCGGGCCGGCCGCAGCCAGGGCGGTGACCAGGGCGCGCTGTCCACCGCGTGACCTGTCCCGAGGGGTCAAACTGCTCATCCCCAGCCCCCCGCACGCCGCGCTCCCCCTTTAAGGGAACAAAGGCTGGGGCGGGCGACCAGGACACACTGATTTACACCCTGGGCTCCCGGAGGGGCGCGCGGGGCGGCGAGGGCGCCTTGTAAAGTCTTTGTTGCTCTGAGGAGCTGGACTCCACGGGTGATCTGGCCCGCGGGTGGGTGTTGCCGCGGGGCCACCGGGACATCGAGCCCCACTTCACCTCACAAATGGCCAAGGAATCGTCCCCGCGACAGGCTGGCTGGTGCAGGGGGAGGGGGCGGGGGTTACCTAGAAAGTCCTGTGGTCCCCAGCCCCAAACCTGTAGGATGCGCCCACCCGGGGCTTCGGGCCTGAGTTCTGGCCCCGTGGAGGGAGGGGTGGAGGGGTGGAGGGAGGGGGCGCAGAGGGGAGGGAGGGGCGTAGAGGGGAGGGAGGGGCGCCGAGGGGAGGGAGGGGCGCAGCGGGGAGGAGGTGCAGGGGAGGCACAGAAGCGGAGGCGGAGGCGGTGGCTGGGCGAGTAGACCGCCCTTGCACTCTGCCCGCTGGTGCCCCCCGCCCCCCCACGTGGCGACCTGGTCCTCAGGTGACAGGGGCGCTGGGACAGGAGCCCCCTCTGCCCGCGGAGGACACCGCCCCAGGGTCCGGGAGGGACAGACCAGGGCCCGGAGACAAACACGATTATCGCCCGGCCCAGCGACAAAGCCGAGGATTTGGGGACCTTAATCCCGAGTAATCCCTCCAGCCCGTAGGGACCGCGCACTGGCCTCTGCGGTTCACCCGGCACCCGGCGGGGAGGTGGGGGGTGGAATCTCCCCGAGTAAGAAGCCCCGTGGGCACCGTCCCCTTTGCGCCCCGACAGGACAGCCGCCCCTCCGCGCCTCCTCCCCAGGACCTTCCTGTGCGCTCGCAGCGACCGGTGACAGTGCGCGGTCCGCGGGGAGAGGCCCTTCGGAGCGGCCTGTCCGGCGATGTCCCGCGTCCCCGCAGGTGACATCGCGGTGGACACGCGGGACCGTCCACGGAGGAGGCTGTGTGACCCGCCCTCGGGGACAGGACGCCGGTCACTAGGCCTGACCCGCGGCCCCCCACCGGGATGGGCGCAGCGGCCGCCACCCACCCGGGAGCCCACGCGCGATGGTGGCAGAGAACCGAGCGCCGAGAGACGGTGACGGTGACACGGGCAGAGGTGGAGACGGCAGAGGCGGAGACAGGGCGGCGTGAGTCCCGACAGGGCGGGCGCGCTTCCCTTGCGCGGTCCAAGGTGGTGACTGGGTCCTGCACATTGGGGCGCCTGGCAGCTGATCGCGTCGTCCTGTCGCCCCCAAATGCCAGCGCCTGTGCGGGGGAGGCCTAGGCAGTGGGGGTGCAAGAGCAGACGCCATGCTCCATCGGCGAGATGATGCCATCGCTGGCGTCACAATTGTTAGAGTGATGACGCAATTGCTGACATCAAGGGCTGACGTCACATTCTCGCGTGCCCAGCGCCGGTGTGGGGGGCGGCGTGTCCCTATGGCGTTTCCTCCCCGAGAAGGCGGCCGAGCCCACGGGAGGCGGTCCCGGGCCTGGAGGCTTTGTCCGGAGGCGGCCGCTCCCTCCTGTGTCGCCCGAGCGCCCGGTGGCCCCGCGAACCAGGGCCTCCAGGTGGGCCTTCCCCTGGGCTCCGCACACCAGGACGCCCGTGGCGAGTGCCCGCAGCCCAACACCCGGGCTGTCCGGACCCCCAGCCCTGGCGGGTCTATGGCCAGGCGGCCCGGCCCAGACCTTTGCCCTGAGGGGTTGCCCTTGGCCCAGGAAGGTGCCCAGGCACCGGGCGGGCAGAGGCGCAGACGCGGTCTCCGGGGTGTCTGCCACCGGCCCGGCATTTCTGTTCTCCGAAGAGGCAGGAAACACGCGCCTCCGCGTGACGTCATGCAGGCAACGCCCATCTCAGCGTGACGTCATGCGTGTCGGATGCAGGGCCTGCAGAGCGCCTGCTGTTGGTCGCCTTAGGCGCTGCCCCCTGAACCCAGACGCCACCCCTCGCCACCCGTTTCCATCGCTTTCCCCCGAAATTTACTGTCCCCCGCGTTCTCAGGCAAATTGTTTTTCTTTCTTTTTCTTTTTTTACTGATGTCAGAGAGGAAGGGAGAGGGAGAGAGAGAAACATCAATGATGAGAGAGAATCAGGGTCAGCTGCCTCCTGCACGCCCCACACTGGGGATGGAGCCTGCAACCCGGGTGTGTGCCCTTGACCGGCATCCAACCGGCACCCTTGGTCCGCAGGCCGGCGCACTATCCACTGAGCCACCGGCCAGCGCCAAATTGTGCTTTTCCGAGTCAGAGGTAACGAGGTTTGACGGCAGCATGTGGCCGTGGCGGGTGAGGCTCTGAGCTGCGCACTTCCCAGCGCGGGGAGCCTGGTGTGCATTTCCTGTGCCTTCGAGGCCGGGCTCAAGGGGAGGAGGTGGGGCAACGCATGCTTCGCTTCTCCGGTCCCCAGGGTTTTTGTGTTTTTAATCCTCACCGGAGGGTATTTTTCCACCGATTTCTAGAGAGAGTGGAAGAGAGAGGGAAAGATAGAAACACATCGACCAGGACCCGGGCTGGGGAGATGCCTGCACCGGAAGTCCTGCCCTTGACCGGAATCGAACCCAGAACCCTGGGTCCATAGGCTGACACTCTACCCACTGAGCCACACCGACTAGGGCCCGGGGTTTTCATTTTTGAAGACCTGAGAGTTCATTCTCTCTTGAAAGAAATGGAGTCATCTCACAATGTAATATTGTGCAGATAAATCAAGACATGTTTTCATGGTAAGAAATTCTGGGAAAACAAAATGGGGTAAGGAAAGAAACAAACCTCCATGTCACTATTAACTCAACCTGAACGCCGGCTACTGTCCTAAGCAGAACGAAGCCTTCCCCTGCCCTTAAAACACTCCCCAGCTGCAGAGAAAACGCCGTGTCACGATTCGCACCGTCTGGCCGCCTGCAGCCGTGTCTGCAGATTATGAATGACACGGACTGAGACCAGCCTGTTTCTCAGGATGAGTCACTGGAGGCCTCGGGGAGTCACTTGGGGGCTAAGTTCCTTTTGTCCGGCGATGTCCCGCGGCCCCACAGGTGACATCGCGGTGGACACGCCCATTCTTGTGGCTGCTCCCGAAGAATCACACTGTATGTTTTTTAAAAATATATTTATATTGATTTCTGAGCGGGAGAGGGAGAGAGCGGTAGACACATAAATGAGAGAATCATGGATCAGCTGCCTCCTGCACGCCCCCTACTGGGGATTAAGCCCACAACCTGGGCATGTGCTCTGACCAGAATGGAACCCGGGACCCTTCGGTCTACAGGCCGGAGCTCTATCCACTGAGCCACACCAGCCAGGCTGCACTGTATTTTACTTTCTTGTCTGAATCTTCCTTTGGCCGCAGCCTCGGGAAATGGCATCGACAGTGCTTACTTCCGCATTCGGGTGCTTGGAGACAGTCATTGTCCCACGCAAGCTAAGTGAGGAGTAGCCTCTAATTAAAACCACAGCCTCCCGCATCCCAAAAGCTCAGCGCTTTCCCCTCCCCAGAAAATAGGATGAAGGAAAACTCGCCACAAGAATTCTCAGCCAATAATAACCACACAGTCGGAGAGGAAATCAGTCACGCCCGGGTCCAGGCCTCGCGAGGGAGAATCCCCGGCTCCCATCGGCTCGCTGGCCGTCCGGACTCTACTTCGGTGCCTGGGAGGAAGGGAATCCGGACGCGGGCCACGGTGGCCTCATCCCCGGAGCACAGGCAGCAGTCAGCGTGGCCGGCCGCTCACACCTGGGCCACGTGCCCTGACAAGCCCGTCCTTGAAGGAGTCATTCCTTGTGCAGTTTTTCTCCAGAGGCTTAGGCTGCAGGATGGCCGGCGGCGGCTGGAGCGCTCTCTCCAAGGTGACCTGCGCGATTCCTGATGAAAACAGGAAGCAGGGACGCTTGGTGTGGAGGGAAGCAGAGGCAGGGGCAGGCGCTGAGCCAGGGCGGGGCCCGCGGGGAGCCGTCCAGTTCGTTCAGTCCTCACAGATGAGGAAACCACGGCCCGGGTCAGTGCCGGCCGAGGCCGGGATCCTGCTGGCATTCCTGCCCAGACGTGCAGTCCCAAGCCCGGGCCCTTCCCTTGAGCAGCGCGTCCGCCCTTCTGCAAAGACTCCGTGCAGAGGCCCCTCCGTGCAGAGGCCGTGATTGTTCCCTGAGACACAGACATCAGCCCGATGTAAGCGCCCGTGCTTCTCTCTCATGCAACCACGAACACCAACCTAACGTACACGAACACAAACACAGCTGTGTGCAAAGGTGATTCCATCCAAACTGGTATTGACTTGACGGTAAATCATGTGCGCACACACAGGCACATCTGTTCTAAACTCCCGGAGACGCTCACCACACAAATCCACGGGACCTGCCACTGCGGCCGTCAAGCCTGGGTGCCTCTCCGGTCACGGGGTACGGTGTGACGACGGCCAGCGCTGTGCTGTCAGAGGCTGAAAAATCTACAGTGTCACTGGCTGTCATCAAGTGCCAACAAATGACGTGCATATTAAGTTGCCTTTGTTTCCTTCTTATTGGCTTTTAAGTCACTACTTTCAATCGTGATCAGAAACGTTAAGTGCAAACAGGGCACGAATATCTCACGTGACCAGTGGCCGTGGAGACCCCGTGTCCTCGCAGACACCTGTGCTCGGACCCACGGCTCCACACAGGCTGGGAACACCCTGAAATGATGGAAATACCTCACCCGAGTCCAAGATATTCAAGGAAATGGGTTTCTCCTGACAGGACTGAAGGGGGCCCCTCTGAGGGGCCTACATATACACTCACCTACACACACACTCACCTACACACCCACACAACACTCACCTACACATACACTCACACACACACACACACTCACCTACACACACCTACACACGCTCACCTACACACACACAACACTCACCTACACACACACTCACACACACACACACTCACCTACACATGCTCACCTACACACCCAGACATTCACCTACACACACAACACTCACCTATACATACACTCACACACACACACACCTACACACGCTCACCTACACACACACTCACCTACACACCCACACAACACTCACCTACACATACACTCACACACACACACACTCACCTACACACCCACACAACACTCACACACACAACACTCACCTATACATACACTCACCTACACACGCTCACCTACACACCCACACAACACTCACCTACACATACACTCACACACACACACTCACCTACACACACACAACACTCACCTACACACACCTACACACCCACACAACACTCACCTATACATACACTCACCTACACATGCTCACCCACACACACACTCACCTACACACCCACACAACACTCACACACACACTCACCTACACACCCACACAACACTCACACACACACTCACCTACACACGCTCACCTACACACACACTCACCTACACACACACTCACCTACACACCCACACAACACTCACCTACACATACACTCACACACACACACTCACCTACACACACCTACACACGCTCACCTACACACACACACAACACTCACCTATACATACACTCACACACACACACACCTACACATGCTCACCTACACACACACACACACACAACACTCACCTACACATACACTCACCTACACACGCTCACCTACACACCCACACAACACTCACCTACACATACACTCTCACACACACCTACACATACACACACACTCACCTACACACGCTTACCTACACACACACTCACCTACACACCCACACAACACTCACACACACACTCACCTACACACCCACACAACACTCACACACACACTCACCTACACACACACACAACACTCACCTACACTCACACGCATACACACACACTCACCTACACATACACTCATCTACATACACACACACACACCTACACATACACTCACATACACACAGCGATGAGAAGGCCCTTTCCCTATGGATGGCTCCCAGCTGTCAGCGGGGCACCTGTTGCCCAAGGGGAGGCGACAGCTCTCCTCTCACCAGGAGTGGTCAGCACCCAGTTCTGACGATGAGATGGGAGAGAAGTGGTCTACACAATTGCAGTCTTTTGTTTGTTTTTAAAATTAAATATATTGGGGTGACATTGGTTAGACATCAGTCAGTTTCAAGTGGACATTTCTATGATACATGATCTGTATATTGCATGGTGTGCCCACCACCCGGTCAGATCATCTGTCACCATATAGTTGGCCCCTTCCCCTCTCCATCCCTAGCTCCTTCCCTCTGGTAATCACCACACTGTTGTCTGTGTCTGGTCACACACATACACTCACCTACACACACACTCACCTACACACACACACACTCACCTACACACACGCTCACCTACACACACGCTCACCTACACACACGCTCACCAACACACAATTATCTACACACTCACCTACACACACACACACTCACCTACACACACGCTCACCTACACACACGCTCACCTACACACACACACACACACACACACACTCACCTACACATACACTCATCTACACTCACACACTCACCTACACACACACACACACATACTCACCTACACATACACTCATCTACACTCACACACTCACCTACACGCACTCATCTACACATACACTCACACCTACACACACACACATACTCACCTACACATACACTCAGTCACATACTCACCTAAACTCACGTATACACTCTCACACACACACATACTCACCTACACATACACTCAGTCACATACACATACTCTCTTACACTCACATACACTTACCTACACACACACAGCCTACACACACCTTCATTTACTGGGAAATTGAACCAGATTTGCCTGATTAGAAAGAAAAATAGTAAGGAAAATCAATAATTAAGACTAACAGAAGAGCTTAAAAATGCCAACCTCACGAGCGGTTCAGGGTAAGAGGAGCTCGGAGGTGGCAGAGGCCGTTGGTTGTTTCCTTTCCTTCATAATGAAGTCGTGCTAACATAAACCAAAAACACAACTGGCACCAGAATACACGTCACTCGTGACTAGCTATAAAGCAGGCCTTTCAAATCAGCGCTGAGCTAACGCTTTTAGAACAATTATTTAATTTTCAGGATCCAGCATCTGTCAAGTAAATCACCAATTTCCGTTTAATTCTTGTTTAACGTGGAAGGTTGGGTCAGCGCCCAGCCATTCCCAGCCGCCTTTACGTGGGGCGGGGCAGGGGCGCGGGCCGTGCACCTCCAGCTCGCTCCTCTGCCCAGCGGTGAAGACCACAGCCGGCGCTTCCTCGTGAGTTTGGTCCCCCCGCAGCTCAGCGGGTTTTTCACAAGTGACTCCAAGGCTGAAATGTCTGTTCGTGAGGAGGTTGGCTGAGAGCCAAGAAACATATTTCCTAACCAACTATTGATGTGAAGGAATCACCAGCTTAGGTATTAGCACATTTCTGTTAACAACCAGCTTTTCCTGCACTAACTGGCAAGCTGGGTCTTCTAACAGGGAACGCAGACCTCCACACGCCTCCAGGGGAAGTCAGTCCTGCCATTGCTGCAGCGAAGCACTTCCCAGGAGGGCACGTAGCTGTGCCAGCAGACAGACGGGCCGGCTGTGAGGGGGCTGCGGAGTGTTGGCTGCTCGGAGGCCCAGGCGTGGGGCTGCGCGCTCACCTCCAGGCGCAGGCGGCGGGCGAGCTGCCAGCTGGTCTGGGTCCCAGCCCCGCGCTGCTCTCCTGGCAGGTCAGGCGGGTCCCGCTTCGATGTCTCTGACCCTTGGCCTCAGCGGTTACAACGGGAAAGTGCTGTCCTCCGCCCTCGGGGAGAAGGCCTGGCCCCCACACCCTCTCCGTCTTGCCCACTCACCCACACACTCACCTCGGCCTCTTCCCTGCAGGCCTGACATGGCCAACAAGCGCTCAGCCCAGCAGCAACCCTGCGCCATCAACGCTGTTCTGTCGATCGGGCTTGGGAACACGCTGGTTACTCTGGAGCTCACTCACCAGGAATTTACACAGGAGCGCCCGCCGTCACTATAGCGCCGGTTCCGATGGCCAGGACCTGAGACTCCAGGTGCCCACCGACCGGTGAGTGAATAAAGATGCGCATATACATCATATATGTGCACACACACACACAACGGACCATCACTCAGCCACAGAACAGAATGAAATCTTGCCATTTGCGACATGGATGGACCGTGAGGGCATTATACGAAGTGAAATAAGTCAGAGAAAGACAAATCCATCTGACCTCACTTACATGTGGAACCTAAAACAAACAAACAAAAACAAGGACACAAAGAATAGGCTGGTGGCAGCCAGGGCTGGGGTAGACACGGGTGAAGGGAAGGGGTCAAAGGGTAAAAAGAAAAGTAAAACAACACCTGAATGCCAACTGTCAACTTGTCCAAAAAGAAAAAAAGGTTTGTCTTTCAAGAAAAGTGTGAATATACTAGTCAGTTACGATGGCCAGGACGGTAAATAGAAAGCGAAGTATGTAATTGTAAGACAGAGCCACGCCCAGGCAAGAACAGTCCTGCCCGCCTCTGAGCCCCTTCTGTACGTAACACCTGTACCCACCATGTTCTCGGCAAAAACATCACTGAAGGGATGGGAGTCCTTTACCGACGTCAGCGTGTTCGTATGCAAAGGTGTCGTCTCGCAGTGACTGCGAGTGTTTGACGCTCAGAGCTGACGCCTGGGAAGGCAGAGGGTCAGGAACTGAGGACGATGACGGGGTGCCCCTGCCCCCCGCCGTGTGGGGGCCAAACCTCAGCCTGATGCCGACCAGAAAGCAGGCGGCGACCCCTCTGGGTGCAGCTGCCTCTTTGGAACCAGGAGGGAGGCGGGGCCCGGCTACTCAGGGGACATTTCGAGGTGTCATAACGTGGGCAAGTACCACTGGCACCTAGTGGCAGAGGCAGAGGTGCTGCGACGCCTCCCGAGGCCCAGGGCAGCTGCCAGAGCTCTCCGCCCAGCGTCAGGCAGGACACAGCACCCGCTCCACCCGCTCACGCCTCCCCTCTTCTTGGAAACGGGCGATGGGAGGCGCGGGGTGAACTGCGGGCAGCACCACCAGTGTCATCAGACGGACTCGGCCGTCCAGCTGCACCTGAGAAGGGGCTCAAAGTCATCAGATGCAGGTGTGGCCAGGGGTTCCCAGGCGGGGCCCTCAGGCTGCTTCCTGTGATGCCACAGAACCATCCCCCCCCCCCCCCCCCCACACACACATATGCAGTCTCAAATCTGAACTGTCCAGACTCCGCTTGGAAAAAAACTACTTGAGACCCCAGGTGCTCCGGCCGGTGAAGAACGGACTCAAAGTTAAGAAATACACTGGGGAGGGGGTCTGGGCAGCAGAGCTCGGACCTGGGATACACGAGTCCAGAGGCCAGCTTGTGGGACAGGGGCTGTGCAGTCACCCAACTGCTTGGACAAGGAGGGGTTATGAAACAAGTCTTGTTCGCCGGATTTAGTTTTCCCCAAACATAAAAGAAGAGTTCTATAGAGGTTGACTGGTCGCTTTTATTGCAAAGTAATCCAAGTAAGAAATTTCTGCATCTTTAAAATCAACATTGAGCCCCAACACTGGCTCAGTGGTTCGTGTTGGCGCACAGACTGAAGGGTCACAGGTTCAAGGGCACGCACCTGGGTTGCAGGCTCTATCCCCGGCCTTGGGGTGCGTGCAGCAACCAATCGATGTGTCTCTCTCACATCCATGTTTCTCTCTCTCGTCTCTCCCCCTCCCTTCCACTCCCCTAAAAATCAATGGAAAACATATTCTTGGGTGAGGATTACCAAAAATTAAAAAAATAGCCCTCGCTGGTGTGGCTCCATGGATAGAGCGTTGGCCTGTGGACTGGGTTCGATTCCGTCAACGGCATGGACCTCAGTTGCAGGCTCAATCCCTGGCCCTGGTCAGGGCGCATGCAGGAGGCAACCAACCGATGTGTCTCTCACACCCATGTCCTCTCACTCGTCTCCCTTCCCCTTTCTCTAAAAGTCATGGAGCAAGTGATACTCTGGTGAGGATTAGCATAAGCAAGTAAATAAATAAATAAATAATAAGTAGATAAAATGAACTCTGAGCGACCCGGGCCACAGACGTCTTTAAATCGGTACGGACATCACTGGCATAAGTACCATCCAGCCCTCGCCATTTTCCATGTAGGACTAATCACTGTTCCCTTGTAATAGTGTCTAAAAACCATGGCAAACTGTTTCATTTACACACACACACACACACATAGAACATAAGCACAGAAAAGGGTGGAGGCACCAAGTTAGCAATGGTTTTCCACAAGCAGATGAATTTCTGTAATAAATATTTTTAAAACCCATTATATACCATCTACACCAATAACTATTGGGCAAATAAATGCTGAGGGAAAGGCTAGAAGGAAGTGAACCCAAGGCAGCCATTCGCTCCTTCCTTACTGTCCACCCCAGGGGCGCGCATGGCCCGGCCTGGCCGCTTCTCCTCGGGGACAGACATGCTTCGTCGAGAGCCCTGCTTGCTGACCGCGTGGCAGGCGACGGGTCAGGCTGGCGGAGCGTCACCCGGGCGGGTGCTGGCAGAACCAGGTATGTGTTCTAACAGGTGAGCCTGAGAGATTCGCTCACTTCTGAAGCAACATCGAAAAGCCCTGAGGCTTCCCCTGCCCCGTGTAACACTATTTTTTAAGCAAATTCTTAGAAAAATTTTATTATAAGCTTTTCTATCACCTTCAGCATCTTAGCCTAAGTAACATATACTTTTGAAGAGTATTTATGGGCATCTATCTAATGTGACTTAAGTAGCCTTAGTCTTCTGTGAGAACGGGTTTGGGGGAATAAAAAGGCACGTGGGCGCGAGGCGGGCCTGCGTCCCGGACACTGAGGCCCTGCACAGGTCCGTTCCCAGGCGAAGGAGACGCATCTTCACAGCCGTCTCTCCCACTGGCTTTCTTCTGCTTTTCTCCCGCGAGTTTCTCCGCGCGCTCCTCCAGGAGCCGCCGCAGCCACGGCTCGCACCGGCTGGCCTGCTGCAGCCCGTCCTCCCTGCCTACAAGGACAGGGGAGGCAGGTGACGGCAGCCCCAGCCCCAGCCGCAGCCGCTCCCGCACGGCAGGTGCTCTGCTCCCCACAACCCGCCGAGCACCAACCCCGAGGCCAGGTCTCATTCCAAGGGCTCAGGTGACCCCCGTCCTGGCACCTTCGCAGCGCAGCGCCCACCTCGGCAGCTCCCACCTCGGCAGCGCCCACCTCGGCAGCGCCCACCTCGGCAACCCCTACCTCGGCAGCTCCCACCTCGGCAGCGCCCACCTCGGCAGCGCCCACCTTGGCAACCCCTACCTCGGCAGCGCCCACCTTGGCAACCCCTACCTCGGCAGCGCCCACCTTGGCAACCCCTACCTCGGCAGCGCCCACCTCGGCAACCCCTACCTTGGCAGCACCCACCTTGGCAACCCCTACCTTGGCAGCACCCACCTTGGCAACCCCTACCTCAGCAGCGCCCACCTTGGCAACCCCTACCTTGGCAGCGCCCACCTCGGCGGCGCCCACCTCGGCAGCGCCCACCTCGGCAGCCTACCTTGGCAGTGCTGGATCACGCGGCCCCACAGCCGGCTCCTCCGCAGACAAGCCAGGTGCCCCACGATCAGCAGGTGCCGCCTCCCACGGGTCAGGGCCACGTTCACGCGCTGCTCTGAGTCGATGAAGCCCACCTGCCTGGTGCGCACACAGGACAGCACGACCACCTCCTTCTCGGCCCCCTGGAAGGCGTCCACGGTGGACACCTGCACGGCCGCGAGCTGCGGGCGGTCCAGGTCCACGGCCCCGAGCAGGTGGCACAGCTGTGGGGAGAGACGGGTCACGCATGCAAGGGCCGCGGGGACGCGGCTGAGCCCTCCCAGTGCGTCTTCACCGGAGTGGAAAAGCCGCTGTCTTCTGTGACGCGCACGGCTCTGCCCGGTTCTACAGCATGGGCGCAACTAGGTGACAACATCCATCGTGAAACAACGAGTAACGGTTCATCTGTTGGGGGAGCTCATTTGAATATGCTAATTTAGGGCTGATTAACAATGAAAAGTACTAAAAAGTTAAAAATTAACAAAAATGTTATAAGTAATGGACTGATATGTACATGAATATCTGGTGTCTATTTTTATTTACTGATAAAAGGTAATAATGAGAGAACAGTTTGGAAAACAGATCCAATCCCATCTGTCCCAAAACACAAAGCACACACCACATTTCCTTCCCTCTAATTTGTTTATTTGCATTTTTGCCCCAACAGCTGTAAACGGAATTTCATTAAACCTTGTTAGGTTTACATTTAATTATACAGAAAAAAAGCCAGACAGACAAAACTCAGAATGCTTCTTTCTGAATGCATTAATTATGGTCCCAAAAGGTTTTAAAGCACCCAGTCAACCCCTTACAAATATAACATCAAGCGCTGTGATAGGAAATGATAGCATCTGTACACGGCGGGGGGGGGGGGGGGGGGGGGGGAGACACAAACCTTGCCCAGCTGGGACTTGTACAGCGTTATCACCCCGATCATGGTGCCTGGGATTCCACCTGCAACCAGAGCTCGAATCAGCGTCAGGGTGAAAGCGGCTTCCGCCTCATTATGAAAGCTGTTACCTCCTTCCATCTGGAACGAAAAACAGACCCAGAATTACATTTCCCGGAAAGGCGAGGAGGACGAGAACATAGCACCACATACCACAGAGAACAGGACGGGGCTGTGCTGGCCCCGCTGGACGGCACTCGCCTGCTCCTGCCCCGGGACATTGTAGAAGCACAGGGTGGGCAGCCAGGTGAGCAGCGGGCCCCTCTCGGCCTCCGAGACGCCGTTCCTCAGGCCACCTCCGTAAAACAGGCCGTTAGCCACAGCGGCGATGGCCGGGTGACAGCGGTACTGGGTTCTCAGCAGAACTGGCTTGTGACCCTAAGAAGTTTAAATGAGCAAAAGTAAGAACCTGAAACAGCACTTTTTTCTTAAGGGAAAAAAGGTATTTTAAAAGTCGGAAGTATTGCCGTATTGTGCTCTGACTACATGAATTAGAAACACAATAGTAAATGGTTTAATTACTAAACTATTCTCCTGGTAAATGACCACACACCACAAAATCATAAAGTATTAAACTGTCAAACCTTAACTCATGATCTAACAAGCAGGGTGAGGAAACCTTCACCTGGACCTCCCGCCCGCCATGACCCATCCCTTCGCCCAGCAGGTCCCCCTGTGGACACGGCCCACCCACCAGTCAGTCAGCCTGGGACCCGATAGGCTGTCAGTGTCACTGGGCTTGTGTTCACGTCACCCCGTTTTCCTAATAAGGGCCCCAAAGCACAAGATGCCGGCCACCTGAAGATGCCAGAGGAGCCATACAGCGCGGGCGTGTGCAGGAACAGACAGTGCACGTAGGGCTCCTGTCGCAGCTGCAGGCCGCCCTGGGGTCTGGGCGTGCCCCTCGGATAAGGGCGGCCAGCATGGAACAGTACGGACACGTGCTACAATGTGGAGGGGCCTCCAGGACGTGCCGAGTGGAAGAAGCCAGACCCAGGAGGCACCCGTGTGTGGTTGGAGCTGCCTGGTGTGAGGGTGGTGAGTGTGAGCACAGAGCAGACGTGGGGGCCGGAAAGAGGGAGGTGGGAGGCGGGATGTGTTTGGGACCAGACAGGGCAGGGAGTGTAGTGACGGCCACTTACGTTGCGGTGGCTAATTCTATGTTATGTGAACATCACCTCAGTTACAAATAGATTAATGATTAACTTTTTACATTTTTAATGTAAAGTAGAGCTCTAAAATGGGGCATGGATAATAATAGATCATAGGTGTTTATTTTTATTTTAGAACAAAAGCTTTATACTTTCTTCCTACTAAGTACACAAGAAAAAGGCTCATTTTATAAAGGAACACTTAAATCGTGGGGTTCTACTTATCTTTAAGATGAGTGCTCTCTTTATTTTTATATATATTTTTATTGATTTCTGAGAGAAGGAGGGAGAGGGAGAGAGAGAAGCATCCATGATGACAGAGAATCGTGGATGGGCTGCCTCCTGCACGCCCCCCACTGGGGATTAAGCCTGAAACCCTGGCCTGTGCCTGACGGGGATGGAACCGGGACCTCCTGGGTCAGAGGTGGGCGAGGTGAGTGCTTCCTAAACAAGTCCAATCGCAGGTCCTTTAGGGCGGGGCTCGGTCTCCTAATAGTGTCATTTCCCATCGGCCACACGGTGTGGCCGGACGCGGTCAGCCCGGGTCTGGCGGCAGCGCCTACCATCAAGCAGAGTCGATCGAACAGAGTCTGCTCCAGCCCGTTCCCGTGAGCCGCCTCCGATCCCTGGATCGTGGGGGGAAGCTGCTTGGGATCCCCAACGAGAACCAGCTTTTCACACTCAAACCTGAACACAGATCCAGAAGTTAGACAGGAAGCGCAGACGGACACGGACTGTTTTCTAAATGCATTTCAAAGAGCTCGAGGACCCCGCGCTCCAGGAAACAGGCTTCGTGGTGCCAGTCAGTGTAGTCAAAGGCCGCGGCTGTGAGTGGAGAAACCCCTGGTATAACTGTATTTTCCACACAAGCCTTCCTAGCGTCCCCTGCTCTGCACACAATCAGCATGTCATGGAACGCGCTTGGGGAAAGTGATTTTGGAACCTATAACTGCAGGCTCAGGAGCGTTCCTTGGGAATAATTTGGTTTAAACTCCTGCAAGGAAGTAGGCTCTCGGGCTTAATGTCTTTCCAAATAGAAACCTGCAGTCTTGTAAGGTCTCAGAACCATGTATGTGGTCACTCAGATGACCACAGTCTGTCTGTCACACATATTTGGCCCCGCCCAGAATTCCTGCTCACACCCTGGAAACCCTGGGAGTTTCCCAAGTGGTGACAGGGATCAAGGTCCTCGGTTGTGTCTAAGGGACCTTAGCCGAGCACCTGAGGCGGGGCTGGTTGCCAGGGGAACTGGGGTTGGAGAGATGGAGCTTCTAGTCCCCACCCCCTGCCCACCCCCAGGGAGTTGACTGGGTCCCCAGTGGTCAGCGAGCTCATCAGTCACGTGCAGGTGACAAACCTCCATGGAAACACGAGGGTTCAAGGCTGGGGGGTGGTAAGCGCGTGGAGGTGTGAGGAGGTGAGAGACGGTTTGGAAGCTCCTGCCCTCCCTCACACCTTGTCCTGGCACCAATGCCTCTGGCTGTTCCTAGTGCCATAGTGACCTGGGGTCAGGAAACAACATGTTCCTCTGAGTCTGCAAATGCTCTGGCAAGTTAACGGAACCCAAGGAGATGAAGGGAACCTCTGGTTATGGCCAGTCGGTCAGAAGTCCAGGTGCCAGCCCAGGCCCGGGACTGGCACTGAGCGGGAGGGGCCCGGGAACCTCCGTCTGCACCCAGTGGGTCAGCAGCCCAGGCCTGGCCCTGGCGTCGGAAGTGGGTCTTGCAGGACAGCCCTCCCCTGAAGCTCTGACGCTGCCTGCGGTGAGCACGTCAGAACTGAGGGGAGCTTTTGTCCCCCAGCTGGTGCGGGAGAACGGCTTGCTGGAGGGGTGGGGAGCCCCGCCCCATGTAGGAACTGGTCTGGGAACCCCTATTGCAAAACCTACATGGCATCCCAGCTCTAGGACCCCTACGGATGCACACGGCAGGTTATCTACTCTGCGCGTCAGTACTCATCAGCGACCTGGACGTGCCCATGCCGGCGTGGCTGCGGTGAGGACGTAAGGAAGCACATGGGTGATGTGTCAGCATCCAGTGTGACTCCTCCACCCTCTGTGCACGGCCTTAGCGCTCCTCTGCCCTGGCTCCTGGGTGGGGAGACTGACTCATCCTCCTTTGCTCAGGACAGTCCCAGTGTAACAGTGAGAGCCCAGGATGCAGGAACCTAACTCATCCCAGCCAATCGTGATGCAGGAACCTGCCCATCCCAGCCAATCGTGATGCAGGAACCTAACTCATCCCAGCCAATCGTGATGCAGGAACCTGCCCATCCCAGCCAATTGTGATGCAAGAACCTGCCAATCCTGGCCAATTGTGATGTAGGAACCTGCCAATCCTAGCCAATCGTGATGCAGGAACCTAACTCATCCCAGCCAATCGTGATGCAGGAACCTGCCCATCCTGGCCAATTGTGATGCAGGAACCTGCCAATCCTGGCCAATGGCGACAACTGGGACCGACGCCCCCCTCACTTGGGGACAGGATGCTGAGTCCAAATCCAGGCCTCCTCCCGCCACCTCGGGATTCGTGAGAGATGCTTTAAAAGCACAATGTTTCAGTGGCTGAGACAGTTTAGAAGATTTCATCTCCTACACTTTAAAACAAATTGTCATTTTTTATTTATTTTTATCTACGTGATATCCTTCCATAATCTAAAAACTATCTTCAGAAACTAGACATGGGAGTGAGACGAAGGAGGCAACTGAAGCAGAGCCTAGAGCCGGGTTCCCAGATGGTGGCTAGAGGCACCTTCCACAGCGAGCAGCCGGGGGTGCTAGGGGCACCCTCTCGAGAGCCGTCCTCCGGAGGCCTACATGCCCCCGAACAAAGTGCTGGCACATGAGCCCCCCAGGCCCCCCCTGCATTCTTGAAAACGTCAGTGTGGCACTTGAATTGCCAAGGTTTCCACCAGAGCCTGGGAGGAGTGACGCGAGCCGGGCCCTGAGTTACCTGGCGATGGGGAGGAGGGAGGCGGGCTCGGTCATCTGGCTGCTCTCGTCCAGCACCACCACGGGGAACCGCAGGCCGGCCATGCAGGGGAACGGGCAGGCCGCGCAGGTGGCGCCCACCACGCGGACCTGGGCACAGGGATGTGAGAGTCGTCAGCTACTTAGAAAACATGAGCCTGCAGGTGGGGTCAGGACTAAAGGCGGGAGCCCTGCAATCAGAGCCCACAGGCCACTATGTCCACTTGCCACTGTCCCCCGAGAAATGGGAGCCACA
Organism: Myotis myotis; assembly: GCF_014108235.1. Taxonomy (NCBI): domain Eukaryota; kingdom Metazoa; phylum Chordata; class Mammalia; order Chiroptera; family Vespertilionidae; genus Myotis; species Myotis myotis. The sequence continues at coordinate 626,347 of NW_023416364.1, forward strand.
GGCACAGCGACCGAAGACAGCCTATTGCAGAGTGAAGGCTCCCTCGGACACTCACAAGGAAGCTGTCATGATGCCAGGATCTTAAATGTCAGGGGTCACACGCACGTTTTATCCCCTCGCTGAGGCTGAGTAAGCGGATGCCCTGGGCACGCGGGCGAACGGACCCGCTCACCGCCAAGCACACGCCCAACTTGATGCGCCAAGAAGGAAAAGTCGCCAAGTCATTCCAACAGCAGTACGGCCCATGCACTGCTGGTTGTGAGTTTATGTGAACCTCACAGGCTTAGATATTACCCCAGAATACCATTATTCCCCAGACAGAAAGCCTGATCAAAGCTAGTATTTCATCTCTGGGTCTAAATATAACAAAGAGGAAACCAATACATTTTCTAATTGGATGTGGTCACTGGCCTCCATCAGCAGGAATAAGAGGAACCTGAGGTTTCTGGGAACTCAGACCAAGGTCAGGCTGGTCCCTCCCCCCGCCCAGCAGGTCCCTCACCTGCCCCAGGAGCGTCCTATTGGTCCCCAGTTTATGCTGCTCGATGCTTCTCCTCACATAGACTCTTTCCATGGGAGTCAGGTCTTCTTTCATCAGCGCCTGGAGTTCTTTCAATTGCTCACTGGCATTTTCTGAGCCAGCATGCAAGCTAAGAAAGAACGACATAAAATACCTTCTTCGCTCCATTTCCAAAACATTACAAAAAAGTTAAAAACAGATTTCCTAAGTTAACCAGGAAAAAGACAGCGCTTTCTCTATTCTTCCTCAGAGAACATCGGGGGGAGGAGGTCTGTAAGGCTGCTGTGTTCTGAGAGCACCCTATGGCTTTGGAATTACGATTTCTTACCTGTAAGGTAAGACCGGCTTGGCGATCTTCCTAACACTCCCAACTCTGACAAACTTGTCAAATCCAAGACTGAGGAGCCTTTAAACAAAACAGCGTAAGACAGTTCCATGTAATATTTACGTTATTAACATTAACTTTGTGTAACAGCATCTTCTAGTTTTGTAATTCAATGTGAAATGCTTACATTCAATGTAAATGCAATGTGGCTGAGAGTTTTAATAGAACGCATTTGCTAGGGGCCTTTAATACGCACTCTCACGCCGGGAGCGCATTACCTGTGCCTCAGAGAGCCTTCACGAAGGGCAAGCTCGCACAGTTTATTCCGATCTGTGATTCCAGGCCGAGAACTTTTTCCTCAGAGAAAATCAGAATCGGAGACAGACTTACGTCTGAGGGTCCTTGCCACCGTGTTATTTATCATGGGGAACGCGTGGATGCACTGACTATGGCTTAAAGGATGATCTAAGCAAGTCACTGCCTATAGCAGACCCATCAAAAGTATGTTTTCTAAGATTTAAAAGCAAGACACAAATACATACTGATCACACCAAGTTTGGAAAATAAAATGAGTGTATGTATAAAACACCTGTAAGGAAATATATTACCTGTACAGACCGTACATTTCACCATAAAGTTCAGTTTTTGCGCCTGCATTTATACATAGGAGTCACTTCTCCTAATCGAGCTTTTTGCTGATGCTGACATTCAGACCATTAAACGCTGGCGACCCTCACGTCATCTCTTGTGAGGCTTCAGCAGAGCCGTGAACAACCCCAAGCACCTGCAGCAGGCCCTGCCCCTGCTTCCTCAGAGCCTCTCACGGGACCAGAGGCGTGCCTCGAGCTGCTCGGCTCTGCACCGTCAGCTCACACACCTGCACCTCAGCTCCTCCGGTCACAGAACCGGAGAGGAGGGCTTTCGCACACGGCACCGGAGCCAGCACAGGCATCGCGTCGGCACTGGTTCCCGCCGGCCCCGAGTCCCATGGAGGGGCAGGGGTGTCCCGAGGGAGCCCGCACATGCAGCAGCCCGGGCTGTCGGAGGAACAGGAGCGTGGGGACCCACGAGGTTACGACATGACAAGCAGTGGGCAGGCTCTCTGTCCTGGAGGGAGGCCCCAGCCCCTCAGTCAGGGTGCGGGCGGCTGGCACGACCCTGAGCCGAGGCCTGTCTGGGGTGGGAGAGGTCAGGGCCCCGAGCCCACCTCTCAGACAGGTGCCTCCTGCTGTGCTCGCTTCCACACAAGCGGACATCCTGTCCTTGTGCCAAGGCTGTCAGGTTTGAAACCCATTTCCTACAACTTACAAGCGAGGAAGGTGGCCGGTTACTGTCTCATGGATATGGCTCGATCAGAGACAGAGGCCTCACACCTGGGCCCAAGAAGATGGCCCCTCTCAACAACCGACCTGCACCACCAGCTCCTGACGCTCACGTGTCATACCCACCCGAGGAGGACTCTGTCCACAGCCACGTTAGTGGAAGAAGAAACCAGCACTTTCCACGGCCGTGCACGTCCCGCTGCGGGAGCGTCACTCTTTTCAAACAGCTGCACCAGAAACAGAATCACCACTGCCAGCAAGTAGCTCTTTCCTGCTCCAAAAACTCCTAGTTTGGAAGGAAGGGAAAAACAAAGGGGGCGTCATCAGTACATTTCTGAAAGCACAAGAAATAATGTCACCATCTCCCTCTCCTTCTTGTAACGAAGTCATTACAAGACCATGAGCAGAGCACCCAGGATGTGCTCAGCACCAGGACAAACAGATGGCCAAGCAAGACCTCTCAGCGCAGTGGTTCTCAACCTTCCTCATGCCGCGACCCTTTAATACAGCTCCTCATGGTGTGGTGACCCCCAACCATAACATTATTTTCATTGCTATTTTATAACTGTAATGTTGCTACTGTTATGAATCGTAATGTAAATATCTGATATGCAGATAAAGTCTCATTGTTACAAATTGAACATAATTAAAGCATAGTGATTAATCACAAAAACAATATGTAATTATATATGTGTTTTCTGATGGTCTTAGGTGACCCCTGTGAAAGGGTCGTTCGACCCCCAAAGGGGTCGCGACCCACAGGTGGAGAACCGCTATCTTAGTGGCTTAGGAAGGCAGCCAGGGAAGGAACAGTAAGAACAGGACACGTGGGGGGGAAGTGGCCAAAGGGGTCGAACAGTGTGAAGGGAGGAAACTGGCCTCAGCACAGATGGCGTTACCACCTGTGCCCCCGAGACTGTGGTGCTGTTCATGTTGCCCCAGTACAGTCAGTAAATAGTGAACGTGGTGAGGACGCTGTGACTGCGTCCGAGAAGGAACCCCGCTCAGATCTGGTGGAGGTGGGAACGCTTCCGACAAACAAGCGGAACGAATGTGTCCAGAGGAAGACACGCAGACGCTGAAAGCCAAGGTCCCTCCAGCAGAGGCTGGAGAAGCTCGCAGGCCAGAGGCAAGGCTGAGAGGGAGGCGAGGGCAAGTCCCAGAGTTCTGCTCACTGTCGGAGAAATAAATTTTGTCCTGGAGACGGGCAAGTCCCTGACGGATCTTAAGCAAGAAACTGACTTAATCAGAGTGTTCTGGTAAAACCAGTTGAGCGGAACTATGAAGTGTGAATCCTGAGAAAGAAAACAGCTACTAAGAAGTGCTCCTGGTGGCCAACTGGCTCAGAAAATGAAAAGAAATAAAGAAAAGAGCCTGGCAGCCATTTCTACAGAGGCCTCACATGCACCCTGCCCTTCGGGAAGCAGCCGGCCCGGGACCACCGGCCTGCACTGCCCGCCTGCCTGCCTGGCCCTGCATCTGCCCAGCCCTTAGGAAGTTCTTCCTGGTGTCCATTTCAACCAATAGGACTGAGGCTCTCCCCATCCCATCAGAGCTGAGCAGCTCTGACCAACCAGTGTGGCTCTACTCTGACCCATCAGGACAGTGCCTTTTGGACCAATCACACTTTGAGGACTTGGAGTTCTCATTTGCGTAAGAAAGAATCAATCAGGGGCCAGGGGTGGGGGTTCTGTCCAGGAAGTCACTTTCCCTCTGGCTCTGGGAGCCCCTTTCCCTTTCCACCCAGCGCTCCCTGACCAGCAGCCCCGGCTGAGCCGAACCAGACGATGTCGCAGGGAGCAGAGCAGCCGCGCCCGAGGGCCTGGCCCAGGGCCGCCTCAGGGTCACTGTCCTCACAGCCGAGCGGTATAGCCATTGAGCTGTTTTCCCCGAAGGAAGTCTCCTTCTCCCTCGCACCCCAAAGTGGGGATTCCTGTGGGCGCTGAATTGGTGCCGACGACCATGGGTTGACAGACGGTGAAACTCACGGTGAACTGATTCGAGCAGCGTGAGGCGACCATGGCAATGACATGCCCTCTTTACCACATGCCAGGACGGGCCAAGCCTTTACCTAAGTCAACAGGTCAGTCCTCCAACCCATGAGGCAGAGGCTCTGACTGACCCGTGTGGAGTAGGAGGTAAAGCTGCGAGGGAGTAACCTGCCCAGTCGCAGCGCTAAGACGAGCCGGAGCTGGGGCGGAGCCCAGGATTCCAGCTCCAGGGCCCGTCTCACCCTAGGAACGTGGAGGAGGCGGAGGCTGGGATGGAGGGGTGCACGTGACCTAGTGGGAATTGCCTACCAACAGGCAAAGGTAGGTGCGGAGGCATCTGCTGTGTCCTGCACGTCCTGGTTCAGGGCGGGGGCGGGGCCCACATGGCCAGGAAGGAGGAAGGTTTGGGACAGCTGCTGGGAGGATGGGGAGTGAGCTGACAGTTCACAACGGCTTTGCTCATCAAAACTGACGCCCACCATGACAGCCGCCCACTGGCATCGCTGACGGCTCCGGGCCGATGCTGGGTCAAACCCGAATACGCCAGTGGTGGGCACAGGCCACTGGTGCCCATGCTGCTCTCACAGCCTCTAAAGTGGGTCCCAACATCTGAGTCCTCCTGGGATTGCACTGACTAGAAGGGGCAGAGGAGCAGACCAAGTCCCAGAGACTCATATATAATCAGGTGCTGGCCAGGTGCTGGGCTGCAGGGGGTCCCCACACCCAGGTGTGCCCGGCACCCCCTGGCCCTCACCGTGGACGATGGTGATGGGGAGGGGGCAGGCGGGCAGCCCCTGCCCCGCCTCGGCAGGCCCGCGCGCCGCCACCATGCGTGCTATCTGGGCGAGAGCGGAAGCCTGGTCCTCGTTCAGCTGGTGGGCCTGGATGAAGGCGCTGGCTAACTGCAGGGCTGCTCCTGGGCCGGGCAGCTCACAGTGCGTGTGGGTATTGGAGAAGGCGGGCGGGACGAATCTTCTCTTATCCACACTCTTACTGCTGACTGCAGCTGACGAAGGCCTAGTAAAAGGAGCAATACAATCAAAGAAAAATGAGGGGCTTCTGAAAAAGGGGAGTAGACCTGTTTATAACTTAACCTTCACTTACGAGCACCTCAGAGAACGTCCTTCTGTGAGCACCAGAGAAAAGCACTGACATTTGTTGAATACCTACTACGCGCAGACACTATGCTGAGTACTGCACGTCTTTACTGGGATCGTCACACTGGGGAGCAGTTAATCTACCCAAACAGAGACACGGAAATAGTAAACGTTTCTCCCACAAGTACCCAGCTGCTAAGTGGTGTTTGACACGGAGCCCAGGCCTTACTATGCAAACTGGCTCAGGAAATTACTAGAGCCTCTACGTCAAGTAAAACCGTCAGAGATAAGTTGGCTTTAGTATATAAAGACTGAGTTCATTTCAAAGTAGAAAAATAACATATTGAAAGTACACAGACTTTTTTTAACCCAAGACTTCATTGTGGTAAAAAGAATAAAACCAAATAGACCATAACATTCCAAATTTGAAACTAGTTTTGTCAATTTAATTTAATAAAATATCACTTCCAATTTTTTTAAAGGAGTTATAGTACTTGGGAAATTAAAAATGAGATAAAGATTATGTCAAAAATAAAACTAGTAGCAATATACATACTGGATTCAAACTGTAAAATAATTACAGTGGGGACTGACTTACGAGTGTCCCAACTAACGAGTTTTTTGAGATACCAGCTGTCTCTCGGCCGATTTTTTGCATTGAGTTGATAGAGTAATTTGAGTTAACAGCTCCTTAACGAGCTCGGTCTCAGAACAAATTAAACTCGTAAGTCAAGGCCCCACTGTACTTAAAAGTTTGGCCCAGCTGGTGTAGCTCAGTGGTTGAGTCGATTCCGGGGCAGGGCACAGGCCCAGGTTGTGGGCTCATCCCCAGTGGGGGGCGTGCAGGAGGAAGCCGATCCATGTTTCTCTCTCGTCATGGATGTTTCCCTCTTTCTCTCCCCCCTTCTATCTCCTAGTCTCTGAAAGACAGTTACAATTTTGCTGCCAAACGGGATGTACTGTTGCTGGGTACGCCACCCCGCCCCACCCGCAGGGGCAGGACTTACATGGCCAACAGGTGCTGCGTCAGAGGCAGGGTCGCGGGGCTGAAGTGCTCCCGCATGTTTTTCAGGGTGGTCAGCTCCGTGCTAGCATTGCAGACCCACAGGGCGTGGACGACCGCTGTGGAGAGGGTGCGGAGAGGAGCGTCAGTGCCCACAACAAAGACCGGGAGCACCTTAGGGAGTGTCCACGCAGCTCAGAGCCGGTGCTGAACCAGCCCCAGGCCGCAAGCCCTCGGCACACCCGCCTCCGTCCTGCCGTCTGCACAGGCACACTGAGTGTGGGTCCGTGACTGTGCCCGAGGGGCGTGGACAGACACTGTGGAGACACACGGGTGACATGCGCAGCCACCAGTCAGCACCCCGCCCTGGACCTGCAGCATCTGTTACTTCACAGAACTATTGGGAAGCAGGAGACTGGACGCTGATATTGGTGAGGACTCTGAAGTGACCAATGTTCGCTCCACTAGACAATAGGATCCAGCTGTCTACTCAGCTCCCACAGAAAACAGGGAGTTAGCCTGGCCGGCAGCTGAGTGCTGAGTGTCGGCCTGCGCCCCAGAGCGTCTTGGGTTCCCTTCCCACTCGAGGGCACGTGCCTGGGCTGCAGGTTCCATCCCGCCCCCGTGGGGTGGGTGCGGGCGGCAACCAATCCGTGTCCCTCACGTTGATGTTTCTCTCTCACTTTGCGTGCCCCCCTTGCACTCTCTCTATAAAAGTATCCTCGGGTGAGGATTCACACACACACGCTAAAACGTGCATGAAACACCTGAATGAGTCATTCAATGCTGTGTCTTTAATTAGTCAGGCGAGCCCCGGACATCGGGAATTATCCCAGAGCTGCCGAGGGGGAGGCGCCCTGGTTCACGAACGGGGGCACTGGCGGCCCGGCCTCACCAGGCGCTTCCCAGGCCGAGGACAACCTCCCTCCACATGAAACACCCTCCGCTCCGCTGCCCCCAAATCCCTGCAATTCTGAGAACGTCTCGGTGTGAAGGAAATGATGTGTTTACAACGTGCCCAACTAGCGTGAGAAACCAAGGGAACTCAGTGAACCACGAGAATAGGACTTAATACTAGGAATTATGTGACAAAATTCCTATTTAGAAATCAGGTACATGCGTGTAAATTCCACCCCAACAAAGCACCGAAGTGAGGGCCAGGATGCTGTGGGTCGACAGCCCTCTGGGGTTGAACTGCAGAAACATTCACACGTTTCCAGGGACACAGCCCAGGGAGCAGAAGTGGGTGCTTTTTCTCGGCTTTCATCGAAGAACCCACCCAAGCCAGCACCCCTGCTCGCAGCGCGCCTCACGCTGTCCTCTCTCTGGTCACAGGCGGCCTGGCGATACTCACTGTCCGTGGGCCACCGGGAGGGGAAGTAGCCTTTCAGAGGGAGCAGCTCCACCTCGTTGGCGGACGACGGCCCGAAGAACGCGCTGCAGGCGATGAACGTGTCCAGCTCGAAGTCCAGGGTTTTGGAGACCACCCACAGATCGTCTGCAGACAGACATGGCGAGGGCTCAGGACGATGCTCAATCCAGAGCTACTCGGATTGCCTAGGTGCCTAGTCCTACATTATTTCTCAAAAAACAAAACTGGTTATTGTCATCTTCAAGATTCCACCCAAATGAGGACCTGAACATCTCCATGTTTTAACTAGATTACTTCCATGGTTTTAAAGTTATTTTATCATTATAAAAAAGTGTAAATAAAGCAGACATCTAACTCATCTCTTCTAGAACAGCCTTATAGCTACATCAGACTTTCCCCAGGTAGACTATAAGTCTAGAGCAGCGATTTCCAACCTTTTTCATCTCATGGCACACAAAAACTAGTTATTAAGATTCTATGTGGCACACACAAAATATACTTTTTGCTGATCTCACACAAAAAAATAGGTTACAATTTTAAATCATTCACACTGGATGGCTATTGTTGGTTGGCTGTTGTCAGTTTTTATCTGACAATCTGAGGGAGAGGCAGGGCCCCTGACTCAATAGGCAGGAACTGCATGTTCGGACATCCTTGCGGCACACGGGTGAAAATCGCTGGTCTAGAGAGACGCTCTGCGGTACAGTGGTTTCCATGCTCAGAAAAGGCTGGCAGCCCATGGACGGAAGGCAGTGCCTCCCTACACCTCCGCTGGCCTGAAGCTGCGGAGATGAACCGTGTGCCTTCTCCATGTAGAGCCTGCCCCCCATCCCCAGCGCACACTGTGACCCGAGGCCAGCAGGACCCCGCACGCCACCTGAGCACAATGTCCACCACCAGCAGAGTCGACTGTAACCCTGGCCGTGGCTCAGGTGGCTGAGCGTCACCCTGTGCCCCGAAAGGACACCTGTTCCGTTCCTGGTCAGGGCACACACCCAGGTGGCGGGTTCGATCCCCATCGGCGTGCGCACGGGAGGCAACCGATCAATGTTTCTCTCTCACATCCATGTTTTTTTCCTCGCTCTCTCCCTTGCTCTCTATTCTAAATCAATAAAAACATATTTTTTAAAGAAAGTTAAAAAAGAGAGTCAACCGTATTTGTCTTTTTGTAAACTGCTTTTGTTCTAAAACTTATTTATACCAGTTGTATCTGTTGTTATAATCATATAACTTAATCATGTATTATTTCAACCATTATGAATATGAAGAAAAAAACTGTTTTAAGAAAACCTAAGGGAACAATTTAGAAAACTTTAAAGGATTTGCTAAAGAAAGGGACCCAAAACACAAAACTGCTCTGACTCAAGTGCAGAGGAGATCAGTGCAAAGCATGAGAAAAGAGAGCGAACAAATGTAAATCGCTCTCCACTCAGACTTCGAGGTGCCGCGTCCTTGCCCAGGTGACGGGTCAGACGGCGCGTTCGCGGGCGGCACCCTGTGGGGATGGTTCATACGAGGACGATGAACGGGTCTCCAATCAAAACCCGCATTCTGAACAAAAGCCTGGACTCTGTCAAAAGCTCATTAATAAAACTGCCCATGTATTTTAGGGTAAAATGCTAACGGCTCATATGCGTTATCTATAACCTGACTCTAAACAACCTGTACAACCACCTGGCCCGGAAGAGCCTCACCGGCCTCAGGGAAGACGGCCGACGCCCAGCAGCACACGCAGGGCTCGCAGTCCTGGGCTGAGACTGCTCAGCCGGGCGCTTTCCACGCCCACCCAGCCCCGGCCTCCTTTGCTTTACGTCCACTCTTACCAATGCCCTGAGAACTATCATTTTAGTGAATATGTGCAGGAAACTATTTTAGAAAAAGCTGAGCTACACCGCGGTATATTTTATTCCTAATTTATTTAAAAGCGTTTACCAATTGAGGTAACACATCTAAGCGACTTATTCCCATTCGCTAATGTTTACTTTCTTCAACGTTTGCCACGATTCGCAGGAAGATGTCTAACTCACGACAGCTGGCAGGAGTGTGCTCCCGCTCCGTTCTCCTCGACCCACTGCAATGACCGCACAGAACAGGGCCGCGCGAAGGCCACCCCTCCTAGAAGGGAGGTTCTGATGGAATGGTAAGACCTAGGAAGCTTGGGAACTACTAATCCCTGCAGATGACAGGAATTCTGGATGGAAAAAGAAAAGACAGAATTTTCTGGGGGACTTCAGGAAACCCCCCCACTCGGCAGCCACAGGAAGCCTGGCTGTGGGTGCAGGAAGGGGTGGGGCATCACTCCTGAGACTGACACTGGGCATGTGACCCTCACCACAGAGGCTCAGGCGACTCCGAGGGCCGGGACCAGGGAGGCTCTGAGTGAGGAGGGCGGCCACGGGCATGAGTCCTGGGCACCATGACCAGGGAGCAGGTCAGTCATCGCAGGTCTCGATCGACGGGGGTTTGTTGTTAGGAAGACACAATAGCTATGTTACATTCTGGGCCAACAGACACTGCAAATGTCAGGTAGGTATTATTACTATTATTCTCTGAACAGAGACGTTAAGTAAATTATCCACAGACAGAGGCCATCACGGAGGCCTGGGACTGAACCGACTTCCTGAGCCACGGGAGCACCGAGCCCGGCCAACCTCCCCCGATGCTGCCAGAGAACAGCTGAAACCCAGGGGAAGCGGGTCTCAGGCCAAAACAATGACCCACTGAAGGGACACAAAGACTTGCATAGAAAACACTAGGCCTCAGAGCCCTTCAGAAAGGAGGCACCAGACAGACGGACAAAGAAGGTGTGAGCCTGGGAAAGAGGGGAGAAGTACGGGGAGCAGCAGTGCAAATGGAGCAAGAAACACTGAAAAGGACATGAACAGTGTTCGTCTGGGAAAATGTGGCAGTTAAAGTAATAATCAGTGGGATACATAGAGAATGGATACGTTAGAAAATAAGCAATTTAGAAGGAAGACAGAAAACCCAGACAATATAAGGGAAATGTGAAGCGATTTAGAGATGACATTCAGAAGTGCTGACATCTGAATAATAAAAGTCCTAGTGAAATAAATAAAAGCAAGAGGGAAATTACCTGAAGAAATAATGGAGATCAATTTCCCAGAACTGAAAACACAGTGTTTCCCGATACGCACAGGCACACGCTGCACTTCAGGTTCAGTGATGATGCCATGAAGGCGCAGCATGAAGTGACTCAGTGAGAAAAAAGACACGGGAGCCAAGGCACCGGCACAGAAACCAGGAAATCATTCACAAGAAAAACAGCCACAATGGAGCCTGGACCCGAAGCCGTGGGCGTTCCGAACCCCCCACCTAAGCCTTGGGCAGGACTCCGAGTTCCCTCTGAACCCCAGAGGGCACCGCTGACCCAAAAAGGGAAGCGTGGCATCACACAAAGAGAAGAGTCCGAGATGGAGAAGGGCCGGAGGGGAGGGTGCTGGTGACAGCACCGAGGAAAGGCCACCAGGCCTCCCTGTCTGAGGACAGTGACCGTGGTGACGACATCTTCACTGGGAACAGCAGACAGACATGAGAAAGGAAAGCAGTTGCCAGTCTTCTGTTTTGGAACAAAAATCACCCGAAAAAGTGTTCCCTGAAGGAGACACACTTGAAACCCGTCAGGTGTAAGAAATGACCAAACCAGCCAGCGAAGAGGCGAGGGAGTTGGCTCAGAGCTTGTCCACTCACACGATCTAAAAGCTCGAGAAGAAACCGGAGAACAGACTCTGAAAGCAAAGCCCAGGTTTTCAGGGGAAGGAACCTCAACCCAAGCGCAGTCACCAAGAGCAGAGAGGCCGGGCACGCAGAACAGACGCAGCCGCTCTGCCTCCTGGGACCGGCATCAGGATGTGCTGTTCCCAGGGAAAAGCCACGTGATGACTGAGCTTGACCATCTAAGAATTCTTGTTCTGCCTTTGTTTTGTTTTTTAACCAGCCCATGATTTAAACTCGTATAAATTTTTCTTTTGAAAAATTATTTTCAAAAGAATAAATCTCTTTTGAGGATAGAAATATTTTACTCTTTAAAGCTACTCATGTCTTAAAAATATATATACTTAATTAATTTCAGAGAGGGGGGAGAGAGAAACATCAATGTGAGAGAGAAACACCTATCGGTTTTGCCTTCTGCACACAACCCACTGGGCACGGGGGAGCGAACCCGAAACCTGGGCGGTGCCCTGCCTGACCTGGAAGCGAGGCAGTGCATGGGTCGGCGCTCAACCAACTGAGCCACCTGGCCAGGCAGGCCTGTTGTTGTCCGTTTCCTTTTTAAGTTAGGGTTACATAACTTTCCCATAAGCCAACTTCATAAACTGATTTTTTCCATTTCCCTTTTCATTAAATTTATTGGGAGTAGCATTGGTTACATTAATTGATTTTTAAAAATATACCCAGACTGTTCCCTTTATAAAAGAATTATGAGGTTATAATTCTCAGATTTCCTCATTTGTACTTATCATGAAGTGAATTAGGTTTGTGTTTCTTTGCCTTGAAAATAAATGTTGAGATACATTTAAAATAATAATGGAATAAGAGGAAATTGTAGCTTTTTAAAATAGATCATCTTTGCTAAAAATTGTTAGCAAAACTAAGATTAAGATAGTAATGTTTATTATGAGTATACAGATAATAAACTATACAACTAAATATTAATTTTTATTATAGTTTTAAATATTTGTACTTTTTGACTGTTTTAGTTTTCCAGGACAATTTCGGATTTGAGTTATATTCCAATTATTTAGGCAACATACATTGTTTAAATGTAGCAACACAACCAAAAATTGGTTTTATATTTCACTGCATATAAATATTTCTGTTAAACCAGAATGTACAACATCTAATGACTCAGCTATGTGCACTTAGAGCAGGGGTGGGCAAACTTTTTGACGCGAGGGCCACAGTGGGTTCTTAAACTGGCCCGGAGGGCCGGAACAAAAGCATGGATGGAGTGTTTGTGTGAACTAATATAAATTCAAAGTAAACATCATTACATAAAAGGGTACGGTCTTTTTTTTTTTTAGTTTTATTCATTTCAAACGGGCCGTAGTTTGCCCACGGCTGGCTTAGAGACACTCTGAGGAGCCGTAGGTTGGGATTCAGGTGAACAAACTGTGTGTGTGTCGGGGGTGGGGGGCGGGGGGATGTGCCCACAGACAGCCCAGGTGGCTCACTGAGGCAGGGACTGCGCTGCACATCCTAGTCCTGCTCGTGAAAGGAAACGGGACTTCAGTCCCTTCCACAGTCACCCCCGCTGCTCTGCAGGAAAATAAAGGTTCTTGGTCAATTAAGTAAAAGTAACAACATTTGAAAGATAAATATAGAGTGAGTTCACAGAGCCTGAGGCATCGACCGATCACACCAACCTACCTTTGCTATAAGCCGAAGAACTTTCCTTCCGACTCAGCTTGAGATACAGTTTGCTTTTAGGTTCAGGATACAATTCAGGGTGTGCGGTCGTATACTTCTTTAGTTTGCCATACTGTTTTCTTTGAAAATCAAATCCTTTTCTGCAAAATGAGTAAAAAACAAAAATGAATTTGAATATTAAGATACAAATTTTTTGTTAATTGAAATATAATTGGCACATACTTTATATTAGCTTCAGGTGTACATCGCAGTGATTCTAACAGACAGTGAAATGACAACTACGGTAAGTCTAGTTAACATACGTAGTTACAAATGTTTTTCTTGTGATGAGAACTTTTAAGATTTATCCTTAGCAACTTTTAAACAGACTATATACAGTATTGGTAACCATCGTCACCATGCTGTACGTGACACCCCCAGGACTAATTTATTTCATAGCTGCAAGTCTGAAGGCACAACTGTTTTAAAATACAGCAGGTAAGGACCAGGATGGGTGTGCTCATGCTTTCATACACACACAAAACAAAAACATACCGCGTCAAAGGAAGGAACCAGCAGCCCTCACGGAATTATCATTGTTTTAAGAGACTGAGATAGAAACAGTATCTCAGCACCTAAGGAGCTGCTGTGACTGTAAAGGGGATAACAAGTTAGGCCCCGATCTCCACCTCTTAGAGGTGAAGCGATGACTGAATAGACACGCAGTGCTCAGCTGAGGGCGGCACCTGGGAGCTCCCGTGCACGCTGTTCTCTAAGGTCCCATGCACATGCTCAGTACAGCTCCCTTTGGGGCGGTCCTGCTGCTATGAAACATGTTTCCAAACGCAGCGCTTGTACCTGCAGTCCGGGCTATGGCAGGCACCACCATGGCCCTGCCCTCACCAAAGCCAGGCCTGTGGCGCTTCGGGAGGGCTGCCCTTGGGATTGGGATTGTGTATTAAAATGATGAGAAAATGGTGTTCCTGCAGCTGCCTGGCAGTGCTGACACTGCTTGGTGCAGAGAGGGGCCCACACGGCGTTAGGGACCTGCTCCCATCTCAGCAGGACACACCCAGGTGAGCTTCCAGGTCCCGGATCTCCTGTCTCTCCCCGGACTTCGGCGACTGCCTTCTGACTGGTCAGGACACTGTGTGATCAGCACTCACCTCACCGAGAGCTGGCACTCCTCGTAGACGGGGACGCTCTGGCTTCTCAGGTACACGCCGATGCTCTTCACGTCACTTAACACCAGGGCGGGCGGAGAGTCCGCCTGTGTGACGTGTCCTGGGGCCACCTCTTCAAGCCACTTAAAAAAGTTACACCTGTCCGCTCTGGGCGCGTCACAGGCGTAGAAGAGACGGCCCTACAGAGACAATACAATTCAGTGAGAAAAAGTGTTTCTACTTTATACTGGTTTTTTAAAAGGAAAGTCCTTTTTTTAAAAATTCATTGATTTGAGAGAGAGAGGAGGGGGGTGAGGGGGGAGAGAGAGAGAGAGAGAGGAGGTCAATTTGTCTTCCACTCACTGGTTGCTTCCTGTATGTGCCCTGACCGGGTGGAACTCGCTGCCTTGGCAAAGTGGGATGGTGCTCTAACCAGTGAGCTCCGGCCAGGGCTTGTATGCTGTGTGCTGAGACTTTCACAAAGGCTGCGTGGCATTAATGCACTCCAATAAGTTCGTCATTATACAACGCAATCTTTTCATTGATTTAAATAATAAAATTTAAAACCAGCTAGTTTTCCACTTGTTTTTTCCGTATCAAAAAGTTACATGTTACATTATTCTGAGAATGTAAGCTTACTTGGAAAATAAAATGCACTGTTTTTCTGATTTAAAGTGATCACTGCCGACAGCCAGCCTGCGAGCTGCCCGAGCAGCTCTTCTCACGGCCTTTCCCGCTCACTGACCTGCACGTGCACACACAATACACGCGTGTAGACTGCTCTGCTCTTTAAAGTAAAACTCAGACCTAACCCTTATACCAACAACATACTACTAGTACGACAACGACGTCATCAGATAATATACAACACTTTACCTCATGGTTCTAATATGGTTTATGGACCTGGTCTGACAACTATGTTTAAACCAGGTTTACGTGCTCAGCATGCAGACACGGAGTGAACCTGTGTTGCTGTGCAGCCTGGTCTCACAAGAACGCACCACCCACTGACACACAGACATCGCACGACACCTCCCATCACCGTGCGCATTTAGCAAACAAACAAGTCGGGGGCGTCCTGTCCCCCTGACCTGCGGCAGCCGAGTCCCTTCCTCCCGACCTCCAGGCTCTCCCTGGGGCTGGCCGTGCTCCTCCTGCCTTGCCTGCCAACCGCGGTGTAACCTTCCTTCCATCCTCTCCACCCACCACTCAGCTCTCAGTTCCTAAGCGTTTGTTAGTGACGAAAGCTCAGGCAGAGGCTCCTGGTCAGACTGACACTCTGCTGAGCCTGTGAGAGCAACAGGTGCTGCACCTTTAAGGAGACAATGCTCGTGGACAACAGGAGGGCAGGGGGAGCGAGACCTTGTTGGGCCCCTCCTTCTTCACCATGACGAGCTTTGCGGGCCGCTGGTGGCGGCAGGACGGCACCCTGCTTCCTGCGGCGCCCCCTCCCGCTCCGAGGGACGATGTGTAAAATGACAGGTCGACTGCGGAGAGCGCTTTGCGCAGCCTCTGTGCCAGCCCGCACAGCAGAATGTTCAGATGCTCTACAGAGAGAAGGGGGGGATTAGTCACAATAATGCATGTGCGCATCACACGTGCTGCTTGTTGAACTGGAGAAGAGCCTGTGAACAGCGTGAACTATAACCTAACACTGAGCTTCAAAGGCAAGGCTTGCCCTTGGACAGCAGAACGAGCCGTCAAATCAGGCATCATGCTTAAAATTTCCTCCTAACAAAACCACTTGTAGCACTTCAAGTTTAAAAGAAAATAAAAAACTGTAACTTCAGAAAGAGAATACTGTCATTTCCCATCTCTAAAACAATGTGGCTCTGAAATTAAGCTACTGTCAAACTCTGGAGTAAACATGGGCGATAACACACTCCAAGGGGAGAGCTCACCACGAAAGCTCACACTGCATGACCCTGCACCGCTCACAGCCACACGGCTCGCAGCCACACGGCTCACACCACATGACCCTGTACCACTCACAGCCACACGGCTCACAGCCACACGGCTCACACCGCATGACCCTGCACCGCTCACAGCCACACGGCTCACACCACATGACCCTGTACCACTCACAGCCACACGGCTCACAGCCACACGGATCACAGCCACACGGCTCACACCACATGATACTGTACCGCTCACAGCCACACGGCTCGCAGCCACACGGCTCACACCACATGACCCTGTACCACTCACAGCCACACGGCTCACAGCCACACGGCTCGCAGCCACACGGCTCGCAGCCACACGGCTCGCAGCCACACGGCTCGCAGCCACACGGATCACAGCCACACGGCTCACACCACATTATACTGTACCGCTCACAGCCACACGGCTCGCAGCCACACGGATCACACCACATCACCCTGTACCGCTCACAGCCACATGGCTCGCAGCCACACGGCTCACACCACATGACCCTGTACCGCTCACAGCCACATGGCTCATAGCCACACGGCTCGCAGTCACACGGCTCACACCACATGACACTGCATCACTCTCAGCCACACGGCTCACAGTTACAGGGCTCATAGCCACATGACTCACACCGTACGACAATGCATCGCTTGCAGCCACACAACCAGCACAGGAAACAGAAAGGCAGCAGCCGTACCTACGAGACAGGAGGTGAAGACCTGCTTGTAGTGAGCAGGAGACTGGAAGACAGCGGGCACGCGCGTCTGCCTTCGGGGAAGAGGAGCAGATATTATCTCCCGCCCACTGGGGAAGCACAGCTCAGAGACGTTTATCTCCTGAAATGGAATAACTCAGGTTAATATAACAACTAAAAAATGCTAATTACTAATGAGTAAATTATTTCCTATAGGTATGTTCAAGAAAAGAAGCAATTTTTAAAAATTTTCCAGAAACCTTGAAAATACCTTCCTAAGTTTAAATGAGAAACGAGTGTGGGAGAAGGGCCACGCGAGCACTGTTAATAAACAGGACTAACTCTTCTTGCTGGCCCCTTTGCAAGAAAAAAGTTAGCAGATGCGAGTGGATCACTGTGCATTCCCGTCTCTGCTACAGTTGCCACAGGAACTGCTGCCTGGCTGCTGGGGCTCAGGGGCTGAGCTTCCACCCATGAGCCAGGAGGCCATGGTTTGGTTCCTGGACAGGCAGCTCACAGATGTCTGTCTATCATCATCTATGTGTCTATCTCCCTCTCCCTCTCTCTTCCACTGATAAAGATATCTTAAAAAGAAAAGAATGGCTCACATTCAGTGTGTGTGAGATGTACCTTTACCTCGATGATCTGACCAGCAAACAGAGCTGAGTGAAATAGTCACCGGGCGGCAGTACTGGGGGCGCCTGGAACCGTCGGAGCTATGGTTAACCCACTGGGCTAAATGCTGCACCAGACGCTTCCCAATGTGGAACTTCACTTAAGGCCCACAACTGCGAGGCAAGACCGTCAGTCAAAGCAGATGTTACGGAAACTCACACACACAAAGCCACGGCTCCAGGAGTAAATCCTGGCTGGGGAAAGTCAGACGATACCGACTGGGAGCACCGGACACGTCCTCACCTGCACGCCTGTCGCACACGCAGACTCTTCCCACACATCCCGAGCGTCCTCAGCCTCGGATGCAGACTCCAGCCTCAAAGACAGCGCTTTCCTTCCACAAACAAAGTCCCGCGTGCCGACGCCCTGCTGCTGCCGCTGGAGCTGGCCTCTCACCCTCTGCAGAGGCGTGGGGCCTGCGGAGCTGTCCCCAGCATCGCTGCGTCTCTCGCCTGCGTCACCACCGCACAGCCCCATGGCCGCCGCAGGGAAGCCGTCCTCGGTGGCACCTGCCTCAGGTGGGCCGGGAGTCGGCAAGGCGCACGGGGGCGTGTTTTGGTATTTCAGCCACTTGCTTCGAGCAGACATTCCATGAAGTGAAACACGCCCTGGGGTCGCCTCCATGGACACTTGACACAAAAGGGTTTCACTCTGGTCCTCAGGCCCAGGGCTGGGAGGGAGAACGGCTGGCTCCTCACACAGGCTGAACAGGGGAGAACCGGGGGAGCCGGGAGCCGGCTGCCAGCCCCAGGCGGCGGCCCAGGGCCCAGGGTCTCCGTCGGGGGGCGCATCCACTGGGGGCGCAGTCACGAGCGCAGCTCGGGCTCTGCTGGACGAAGGCAGCCTCGGAAGGTGCTGGCTCTCCAGGGAACTGAACCTTTCCATTCCTGGGGAAAAGCCAATTAAATAAAAGTGTATTAAGTCAATGCCTAGGCTCTAAAATACTGCGGGTATCTACACAAAACAGCAAAAATACTAACTTGCCTTTAAAAAATCACATTTAATTTTTATTTCTTTTTATTTTTTAAAAAATATATTTTTATTGGTTTTTTACAGAGAGGATGGGAGAGGGATAGAGAGTTAGAAACATCGATCAGCGGCCTCTTGCACACCTCCCACTGGAGATGTGCCCGCAACCCAGGTACATGCCCTTGACCGGAATCGAACCCGGGACCCTTGAGTCTGCAGGCCGATGCTCTATCCACTGAGCCAAACCGGTTAGGGCTCTTTTTAAAATAAAATATAATTTTTATGGTTTTAGTCTCAAGAAAAGAAAAATTTCAAAGATAAATTACAAGACTCTGAGCCTGGCTGGTATGGCTCGGTGGTTGAGCTATGAACCAGGAGGTCACAGTTCTATTCTCAGTCATGGCATACGCCTGGGTTGTGGGCTCGATCCCCGGTGTGGGCAAGTAGGAGGCAGCTGACCTATGATTTTCTCTCATCATTGGTGTTTCTGTCTCTCCCTTTCCCTTCCTCTCTGAAATCAATAAAAATATATCTTAAAAACATTTTAAGAAAATACTAAAACTTTTTTAAGGTTGATGAACTTGAAACTGTCTTTTTCTTTTTCCCTTCAGCTGACAATTTCCCCCCAATTAGAACATTTTATTTACATGGCACTGAAGTTTTCAGAGAACTTTCAGTCAAGAAGGGAATCATCATCCATTTCACAGATGAGATAATCGAGGCCCAGAGGTAACACGACCAACTGGCACTCAGGATGAGACCCCAGACTGTCCTCCACTTTACATTCCTTCTCCAGAGACTGAAGTTTGAGGTAGTTTATCCATGTAACTTCCTCTACATATTTATCACACGCACTAATTAATATGTTGACCGTAAGGGAAAAGATTTTTAGCTTTAGTTTGACCTATTGTATGTGATAAGAGTTCGTGTTTGGACTGAGTGTTAGTAATAGATATAGCCCTGAAAATGCAAAAAGCAATAATGTGTTGAATAAACAAACAAATGAATAATGCTGCGTGAGAATATACAGGCTTGCAGTTTTACCAGACAGGGCTGTTCCTATTTGACAGTAACGTGCCTCCTTGGAGTGTCTGTTTTTAGGAAATAAACTGGAGTTCACTTCGAAGCTAGAAAAGCAGTAGTTGAGCCAACAAGCCATCAAGCAACAGTGACAGAGGAGGTGAGGCCAGGGAAAACGCAGAGGCTCCTGGTGTGACTATGGAGGCGCCTGTCACTCCCCTGTCACTCTCCTGTCTCAGACAACGGCTCTACTGTACTGTTTGCTCTAGCCACACCCACGGAACCTGCTCCCAAACACCCAGGCACATTGCAAAGCTCTTCCGTATCATCCACCCACGACTAAACAACAGCCCATGACTGCACGCCTCACCCGGCAGAACTCAGAACCCGGGGAGATGCATGAGGTCACGGGAGAGGACGGGGTGAGGGAGGGTCCTGCCGAAAGCGGGGCTATCGAGAAGCGGGTCACGCACAGGGGTCGGGATGGGGAGGCGGGCCTGGCACACCCGGGCGGCAGCAGCGGGAGCGCTGGCTGAGACTGCCAGGACCCCGAGCAGAGAGGGGAAGCCGGTCATGTCAGGGTAACCGATGGTGTAGACCAGACATTCCCAAGGGGCCGCAGAGGGAGGGCTCTGGGTTACCGCCGGGCTTCTGGGTGCCCAGAGCTGAGAGGAACCAGAGCCAGAGGGAGGGGAGAGCCACCTGCCACAGCAGAGCCCCGAGGCGGGCGGGCAGGCAGGCGGGGAAGGCTGCAGGATGACTGGGGTCTGGTCCAACGTGTTCTCAGTTGGTAACAATCTCTCAGACAGAAAGCTCCCTGACACGGCAGGTAGACAGCAGAGCTCCTGGAACAGCTGCAAGAGGAGGAAGGGAAGGCCACCTGGTGACGGTCTTGCTGGCAGGGCCCCCTCGGGGACTTCTAGCAGGAAGGCCTCGTCGTGTGAGCCCAGAGAGAAGGCGGCCGCGGGGCTTGGTGCTGAGCCCTCCTGTGCGGGCGGGGGCACCTGTCCAGAGAGAAACAAGGCTGCAGACCGCAGGCCTGGACTGCGCTCCCGGGCTGAGCGAGCCGGGATCCACACTGAGACGCCGCCTCAGCCACACCATGCGGAGCGCAGCGGGCAGACGCCCCCGCGGGACAGGGCAGAAGAGACTCACCCAAACCAACCAGACAGTGGGGACCCGGGGCCCAGGGAGAAAGGCCGCGAGGGCTGGGAATCCTGAAACCATGGGTCACCCGTTCTGCTCTGAGACATGTTTACTACATGGTTTTTCTGGAAGCTCTGCAACGACCCCAAGAAGGAACACGCTGTAAGCAGACCCCAGGCCCGCGGTGGCGGAGCCGACACAGCACGCTTCGCGGTGGTGGGGACAGCCCGGCTTGCTGGCACCCACTCATTCCCCAGGGGCCGCAGAGGGAGGGCCCTGGGTTACCGCTGGGCTTCTGAACAAGCACAGCTGGCGCTCACTGCTTCGGAACGCGTGCGTGCTGTCATGGGCTCTGGGCCCTCAATGGAGCTACAGTTCAATACTCTCTGCAGAAAATCTTCGTTGCCATTTTTATGGTGTCCAAACAGGTGACACTGTGATCGCAAAAAGCCCAAGTGATCCAAAACCAAGAATGTGTAGGAGCCATTGGTTTGGAAGGAAACAAGCCAGAAGGTGCTGAGCTGCACAGCTCCCTCCACAGGCCCGGGGCTAGCCAGGGGCGGGCAGACTTTCTGACCCGAGGGCCACACTGGGCTCTTAAACTGGACCGGAGGCCGGGACAAAAGCATGGATGGAGTGTTTGTGTGAACTAATGTAAATTCAAAGTAAACATCCTTACATAAAAGGGTACGGTCTTTTTTTTTTTTAGTTTTATTCATTTCAAACGGGCTGGATCCGGCCCGCGGGCTGTAGTTTGCCCACGGCTGGGCTATGGCCTGTCCCATACGACCTAGAGCAGTGATGGCGAACCTTTTGAGCTCGGCGTGTCAGCATTTTGAAAACCCCTAACTTAACTCTGGTGCCGTGTCACATATAGAAATTTTTTGATATTTGCAACCATAGTAAAACAAAGATTTATATTTTTGATATTTATTTTTATATTTAAATGCCATTTAACAAAGAAAAATCAACCAAAAAAATGAGTTCATGTGTCACCTCTGACACGCGTGTCATAGGTTCGCCATCACTGACCTAAGAGTGATTTGGCATTTCTTCCTGATGGCCCTGAGGAAACACTTTATTTATTTATTTTTTAATATATTTTTATTGATTTCAGAGAGGAAGAGGGAGGGAGGAAGATAGAAACATCGATGAGAGGGAATCATGGATTGGCTGCCTCCTGCACATTCCCCACCCCAGTGGGGCTGAGCCCACAACCTGGGCATGTGCACTGACTGGGAATCAAACCGTGACCTCTTGGTTCATAGGCTGACGTTCAACCACTGAGCCACGCAAGCCGGGCCCAGGCCCAGTTTCTGATGAGCAGCACGCACTTATTCTTTCCATTTCATTCCTGTCTGCTGTTCAAGTGAAATGATGGCCACTAAGACCATGTACGGAGTACTTACTAATACACTATCTGCTACTCAAAAAAGCAAACTAGAAAGTGAACTACAGAACGGAAAGCCTGTTGGGTTTCCTTGAAACATGACAGACTCTGACCTGCACTGACTGGGTTGCGGGTTTGGTTCTGAGGATCAGTGTCCACCTGAGGGGCTGAGGCTGAGACGTCCTGTCCGGAGCAGGAAGACCAAGGACTGAGCAGCGCCCATGACGTCCTCAGGCCTAGAGCAGGCCTATCGTTGACCTAAACGCCAAGGTACTGCTCCCAGATGAGGGACCTTTGGATCTGTCCCGGACCGCACCAGTCGTCTTCTTCACTGTCACTCTCTAGAAGCCTTTCATTTTGCTGTCGCGTCCAGAAATCGATCACCTTACAAACCTAACGTGGCTGACAGATGGCCCCAAAGTCACGTGGAAGCCAAATGCATGCGCCTGTACTTGGAAATAGGGGCAGTAAGAGGTAAAAGCTAAAGGAACTCACAGGCTAAGTGAGGGGCCTGATGGGAGAGAATGAGCCCCCCCCCCACCACACACACACACACGTGCACACACACACGCACACACAGGAACGGCCGTGTGAGCGCACAGAGTGAGCAGCCCCCTATGAGCCAGGAGGAGTCCTCGATAGAAAACCAAATCAGCCAGAACCTGGAGCTTGGACTTCCAGCCTCAGGCATGTGAGCAGTAAATGTGTGTAAAACACGCGAGCTGCACCCTCTGTGCGCGGCCGGAGCTGGCCGACATCCCTCCCGACTCGCCTGGGAACCACTCGGTTCCCTCCTCCGGAGGTAGGAGTCTCTCTCCCTGTCTCCCCCGCCCTCCACATCCATCCAGCAGCATCCACACGTCTCCTCCAAATGACACCTGTGTCCCTGTCAAGTCCTCTGCACGCTTCCTGAGACACCCCACACCAAGTCGCCGTCACCCAGGCTCCCTGCTCCCACTGCTCACCCGTCAGATCCCCCACAGCATGTCAATCCAGTGCCAGGGCTTTCTGCTGACACCCCTTCAGGGACAACCTCACGCTGTTCCCCTCACAGGCAGGACTCGGTGTCTGGCCTGCTCCTGTGCCCAGTCTCCTCCCCTCTCACTCACCGGCCAGCTGGGGGCGCCCACCCACCAGTTCTGCAACCAGGAAAACAGGGCCTTGCCCCGACAAGTAAGACAGGAAATCCCGCCTCTGGACCGTGTGACTAACAGAAGATGCCACGTGGGCAGGTGTTCACGACAGCACATGGGTGTTCGCTGCGGCGTGAGCCACTGAGGCATGGAGAGCTGGGGGCATTCGCACAATGGCACACCCACCAGCCCCGGGAACGCGTGACTACAGCCACCGGCACCGGCAGCGATGGATGTCAGGCCTGCCCGCTACTCACATGCAACTTTAAAAGCAAGACTGGGAGAGGGGGCTGCTGGGAGGCCGGTCGTGCTGTTCCTGAGGGTGGATCCGCTCTGAGTCATTCCTGAGCTGTGTGCTCATTCTGCACGTGTGTGATGGTCAATGAAAAGGGGAATTTAAACATCTCTCTAACAGATCCTGCTCACAGACACCCAGGCATGGCTTCTAGCGGGTAGCAATGCGAGGCACTTGGTGTCATACTTGGGGGGAAAGAGAAGAAAAAATCTGCTAGCTGCTAAACAACTGTAACCTGACTGCACGCTATTGTCATGAATTCCCAGTCTTCTCTGAAGGGAAAAGTGATCCTTTACGTTCCTGATCCTACAAAAGAAGTAAATCTTCCAAATAAAATATTTTTGCCCTATTTAGTTTGATCTGAGATGTTATGTTTCTTGTCAATTTACGGAATTCCTTTTCAAGTTACAACTGTACAAAGATTTAAACATACTCCCTTCATGAAATTTAGCACTGACATATGGGAAATGATTTTGGGAGATGCAACTATAAAAACTTTTTTTACTGGGGCAGGGGGGTGGGGGGTGGCTAGAGGGAGTCAATGGGGAAAAAGGAGAACAAATGTAATACTTTCAACAATAAAAAATTATAAAAACATAAACCTTTTTACCTGCAAGAAGTCAACTTGCGCACAAGCGCAAGGCAGCTTGGCCGCCCAAGCACAGGCGTCGGCCGTGGAGCTGTTGTGCGCGGGGCGACCCGGGAGCTGGCTACAGCCCAGCGGCGGGCAGTGCCCTCGGACCATCACAGCGCTGGTCGCCGACCCCTGCACTTGGTGCCCTTGGAACTCAACAGGCTACAGGGAAGTTAGGAACAATGGACACGTGCGTTCACAATGTAATTATACAGAGAAAACAATACACAAGTCAGCTTTCTGTTCATATTGTTAATATCATTAATGTAAATAATGACGAGGGGACCAATGCTCTTACCCGACGACTCGCTAGAGGTGACGGAAGTGCACTGATTTAACTGGGCTCCAGTTCAACACAACCAGCGTGACTTTACTACGAGCACAGACCTGCACTGGTGCCGAGCTACCTGAGCCAGGGGCACACGGAGCCCGCGCTGCCCTTCCCCGCCCACTGCAGGACGCCCACTGCAGACCTGCCGGTCCCTGCGGCCGGGACCAGCTCTCTGGGAGCACTGAGGACAGAGCCCTCTGCTCCCCCGGCGCCAATGAAGTCCTCACACCAAGCTTGGCAGAGTGGCCAGCAAGAAACACGGCAACAGGAAGGGGAGGAGAACAGGGAGCCTTTTCTTGAAGTTAGTAAATATCAGGCTTCACTCTGAGGATCTGCCTCCCAGAAGACTTGATCCCCTGCTGGGAGAGCAAAGGTCTGAGCGTGACCCCAACAGAGGCAGCAGGGGGCGCTGCCCAGGCGGCCAGCTCTCAGGCTGAAGACTTCTCTGCTGCCCCGCCCTCCAGGGAGGGCGCTGGCGTTTTCACAGCATGGGGGGGGGGAGGGGGGTGGTACCCAGAACTGGAAAATAAGAAGGCTAATCAAGCCAAAGGAATGTACCTAGAGGACGAATTTATTTCTAACTGATAAATGAACAAAATGACCATGAGGCATAATAGGAATATTCTCCTAGTTAAAAATAAATATTCTAGGTCACACATTTGAAAGGAAAATCAAATCTAAAATGCCCCAGGACTTTTGTTGAAAACATTACTCTGAATTTTAAAAATACGCATGGCAGTGTACAACGTCTGCTGTGCTGGCGAAGACACGTTCCACACGCGGATGCCTGGCCCCATGGTGGCCGTGGCTCCCTCCCGAGATGCTGGTTGCAGGAGTAGAGTCAACTGGAAGCCAGGCCGGGATGCTGCCTCTCCAGCGCCCCCTAGGGTGGGCTATGGGCACCTGTGTGCCACGTCAGCGTGTGGGCACTACAGGTCACGGCTGTGAGGAACTGTCATTAACGGCACTTCACAGCCCATGGCCAGCCCCTCGGGCCTCCTAGGCACACGCACCGGTCAGGTCACTAGTAACACAGCGAGGGCTCAAGACCTAACGCGGTCAGAACCCTCTCGTTCCTTATTCTTAAAACCGGGGGTACTAGCACGCTCCCCACCCCCTGCCTATGAAAGCTCTGACGATTGTGTGAAAACCGCAGGAAAACACATTCAGTTAGAAAACCAATGATCTTCACAGGTTTTACCTGAGGGTCCCAGGTGGTTCTCTCTATTTGTGTAGGAGTAACAGCTGGAAAGACGGTCTCTTCTTCACTTCCCAAGGAAAGGAACTAGAATAAAAGACCAGGAAGTGTGTTCAGGAGTGTGATGGGAAAATGCTCCAAAACTGGAGGCTAGGTTTGCCTTTGAAACACACTTGTCGTTTCTATCTTGCTTCTGTCTCTCTAGACATGTAAGAAGCCACTCCGGCACAGGGCTGCTCTACAGAAGCGGTGCCACGCTAATTAACCTCAAAACGCCTGGGAAAATCCTGATTCTAAAACTGTAATTGAACCTTTAACACTAGAGAAAATTACTGGGTTCATTATAAATCAGTCATCAAACCTAAAGCTGATGTTAATGAAAATTACTTAATTCAAAGATTAGTATGAAGTTAAAGGAGGAAAAACTATACACAGTGTAACAGTTTATTTAAAGAATGAATCATCTAGCAGCCAAAAAACACAAGATATTGGCAACATTTTAACTTCAAGACAGCTGTAGTAAGCGTAGTAAGAAAGTAATTACAGAAATAAAGATTAAAATGTTACTTTCAAAGACTGTAAGGCCTTTCCCATGACTGTGAGGTTACAACAGATTTCAAAAAAAATGTGTGACGCCCAGCTGATGTGGCTCAGTGGCTGAGCGTCGTCAGTGCACCAAAAGGCCACGGTTTGACTCCCAGTCGGGGCACACGCCCAGATTTCTGGCTCGGTCTCCAGTAGGGGGTGTGTAGGAGGCAGCCCACTGATGTTTCTCTCCTTTCCTCTCTCTCTAAAACCAAATATATATATCTTAAATGACAACTTATTCTGGAGGAAAATACAGTGATGGTGTTTATTTGCAGTTTACATTTGGTAATAACTGTCCTTGAAAAAGTTTAAACTCTATTTTCTCCAGCGGGAAAAAACCAACAAAAATGTGATCACTTGTAGTTATATGATGCAACTGCTGACTGCCCATGATTTTATCATGTACGGTAATAAGTGACTGATTATGTGCATGCACACAGGCCTAACCAAGGGACACAGACAACAGGGGGTGAGGGCATGAGTGGGGGGATGGGAGGGCAATATGGGGATAAGCACATGTATGTGATAACTTAATCAATAAAGAAATTTTTTGCCCTGGCCGGTTTGGCTTGGTGGATAGAGCGTCAGCCTGCAGACTGAAGAAATTTTTTAAAAAAAGATAAGTGACCAAGTCACCACAGCATGGATTTGTTTGTCCTGCTCGGGATCAGGCAGCAGAGCTGTGACCACCAACGACGATGTATGAATCAGGTGATGCTTGTGTGTTTGCAAAACTAGCTTAATGAAAAAGACTGGCTCTTTTCCTAATCCTACAGACAACACGGGGCATTTACACAAAAGATAGCAGGTTCAGCTCAGTGAGTATGACAGGTAACTAATTACAAGTAAGTTTGAAACTGACAGTGTAAAACACAAACATAAAATTATACGCCACATCCACATGCACAAATGTAACTTCGGCAACGTTACGTTTTATAAGTTAACTCACCGGCAGAGACTGCGCTGGTCCACCTGGGTCCACTTGGTCATTTTCTCTCATTGTCCTGGGAGCACAACACTAACGTAAGAGAAACCAAAGGCAGCAGCAAGTTACACACAGCATGCAAACTTCAGACATGAATGTGAGGACACCACAACAACCAAAGGAATAAAAACTAAATTTGATTAAAGACTACTTTCACATTGCAAGAATTTTAGAAGACTTCAACAGTACGATGAACATGAAGTTAAATATTCATATTGTAAACAGTAAGATTTGACAATTTATATCAAGAACCTAGGAAAGTTGCTCATAGCCTTTCAGGTTAGTTACACTTCTGGGGATCCAATCTCAGAAAATAACTTAAATGTAAGCAATGATCTGTGTGTAAAAACCTTTACTAAAGTGATGCTGTACATCAAGCATGTCAAACTCAAAGGCTAACATGGGCCAAATAAACAAGGTTTAAGTTTGTGTGGCCACAAAAAAGCAAAAGCTTCAATTTTCATAGAAACGTAGGTTTATTTCGATAGAGAATGCTGAATACAAAGGGCTGAAATAAATGGGTCGTCGTTAACTGAAAATAACAGAACATTTTAATAAAAATATTTTTTTCTTGAACATTAACTTACCAGATACTGAATAACTGCACAAATTAATAAGCGTAACACAAATAAACCTACTTTTCTTGTTCTCCAAAAGCAAAATATTCCCTGTTGCGCACACCAAACAAGTCAGTACAAGACTAATGACGTGGCAACCGGCTGCTAAAATATCCACTGCTAGTATTAGTGGAGAGAAATGGTGCGCCTGCACATAAGGGAAATGAATGCAGCATGTTTATAGTAATCAGTCATTA
Source organism: Myotis myotis (assembly GCF_014108235.1). NCBI lineage: Eukaryota > Metazoa > Chordata > Mammalia > Chiroptera > Vespertilionidae > Myotis > Myotis myotis. The sequence goes on from NW_023416364.1 coordinate 654,308, forward strand.
GCGAACGTCACAGTTCATTATTAATAATCCTATATAATAAAAGCCTAATATGCTAAGTGTCCAGTAGTCTGTTCAACCAATCGAAGTGTAATATGCTAATGATATGCAAAGGCTGCTCAAAGGCCAGGCCGAGGGACCCCACTGGTGCACGAATTCATGCACCAGGCCTCTAGTCCTACATAATAAAAGGCTAATATGCAAATTGACCGAACAGCAGAACAACTGGTTGCTATGATGCGCAATGACTACCAGGGGGCAGGCGCTCAATGCAGGAGCTGCCCCCTGGTGGTCAGTGCGCTCCCACAGGCAGTGCCACTCAGCCAGAATCAAGGCTGGCAGAGCACAGCGGCAGTGGTGGGAGCCTCTCTTGCCTCCGCAGCAGCGCTAAGGATGTCTGACTGCTGGCTTAGGCCCACTCCCCGAGTCAGTCGGACATCCCATCCCCCGAGGGCTCCCAGACTGGGAGAGGGCACAGGCCGGGCTGAGGGATTCCCCCCAAGCGCACGAATTTTGTGCACCAGGCCTGTTATGTATAACAGGATATTGTAAAAATTAAGTTAGGAAATTTTTATTAAAACACTTCTTATATAAATAACCTGTGAAAGACATTTATGGCACTGGCCAGGTAGCTCAGTTGGTTAGAGCACTGTCCTGATACGCCTAGGTTTGGGGTTCAATCTCAGGTCAGGACACATACATGGATAAGTGGAACAACAAATCATTTCTCTCTCTCCAAAATCAATCAATTAAAAATAAAATAAAAATTCTGTTTAAAGGAAGATGTTTTTAAAGTCTTTAATAATGTGAGGATGAAAAGGATATAAAACTATTTGTACACATCAATCTAACCATATTTTTAAAAACAGGCCCCCCAAAAGCTGGAAATGTTAATAATTATCTCTGTATTTTAAAAAGGGAGGAAAATCAAGATGAAAAGAAGAAGACCAACAACATGGAAACCAGAGTAAAATACACAACGGGGGAAGTGGGACATTTCCCCTTTGTCCTCGCTGTCTGCGGGAAGAGCAGTGCCCTGTAATGAAGGGACTGTCCTCTGGGGGTGCCAGGGTCCGCACAAGCGCTGATCTGGAGGACTGCCTCCAGAACTCCCACCCGTCCTGGCTGTGCTGGTGTTTCTATGTTCCTGCCACGGTTCCCATGGTAGTACTTTGGCTTCGGCGGACGTTTTACATTTGAGCGAAGTACAGTGTCACTCGACATGTCAGACACTGAGCAAACTAACTCAAGGTCAGATCTCACGTCATTTCTTTCAATAACACCACGTCCTTGTGAAGCTGGGTTTTAGGAAATAGCTGTGATAAAATCAGCTCCCATGCGGGAATCAATGTGGAGCAAGAAATCTAATCTGGGCCCTGACTGGTTTGGCTCAGTGGATAGAGCAGCCGTGGGCAAACTACGGCCCGTTTGAAATGAATAAAACTGAAAAAAAAAAAAAAAAAGACCGTACCCTTTTATGTAATGATGTTTACTTTGAATTTATATTAGTTCACACAAACACTCCATCCATGCTTTTGTTCCGGCCCTCCGGTCCAGTTTAAGACCCCACTGTGGCCCTCGAGTCAAAAAGTTTGCCCACCCCTGGGATAGAGCGTCGGCCTGCGGACTGAAGGGTCCCAGGTTAGATTCCAGTCAAGGGCACGTACCTGGGTTGTGGGCACATCCCCAGTAGGGGGTGTGCAGGAGGCGGCTGATCCATGTTTCTCTCATCGATGTTTCTAACTCTCTGTCTCTCTCTCCCTTCCTCGCTGTAAAAAATCAATGAACTATATTTTTAAAAAATAAAATAAAATAAAATATGGTGACAGAAAAAGTAGCGTACCAGTTGGGAATCCTGGCTCAGAGGAGGAAACGGAGGACCGGCTGGCGAAACGACGACAGTCAACGGCTTCCCGGCTGAAGAGACAAAGCCCAGTGATTTTATTCAGCACACACAGCAGTGCCCTGACATTCTCTTAGAACTTATTTCTAAAACCGAATGAAACAAGGAATAAAATTTAAATTGTAAGATGTGGCCAGGTCTTGATAACTGTTAAAAAACCTTCAATGATCTCCTATGCCCAGTGGGCCAGGCACTGGACAAACAGTGTGACAGACAAGGTCCCTCAAAAAGGGAGGGGCACAGGAAATAAACAAACCCGGCCAAGCCAGACTGAGACACAAAGGTCCCCACCAATGAAGAATGAGAGCGGTGTAGACAGGACGATGGGAAGACCCCTCATGGGGAGTAACACTGCAGCTGGGACCGAAGACAAGGAAACACGAGCGGTGCAGGTGGGTTTCTGCTTAAAAACAGATTTTTCTTCTAAAAACGTCCATACTCAACCACCTCAATTTCTACGAAACGCACCAAGAAGACTATCATTTTAAAGTGCTTATCACTGTAAAATAAAAACTCATAGCTGTAACTTCATTTTTAGCCATTTGTTTCATTATTTTCCTGTTGAAAACAATAAATGAAACAAAAACAACTGGATTTTAGAACTTGAAGCTATTTACTTAAAGAGCTTTAACAAGGAACTGGACACCCAGCTGGTGTGGCTCAGCTGGCTGAGTGTTGTCCTGTGCACCAAAAGGCTGCCAGTTCCACTCCCAGTCAGGGCACAGGCCTGGGTTTCGGGTTTGATTCCTGGTCAGGGCTCAAGCAGAAAGGCAACCGATTAATGTCTCTCTCCCCCATCCACGTCTCTCTCTCTCAGCATGTCCTCAGGTGAGGATTTTTAGAAGGCACCTGGGTAAAAGCTGGTTTTCCTTTACCACTTTCACCAGGGAACAAATTCTAAATTAGCATTTGACTTCCTGTTTCAGCGCTTCTACTGTAAACCGCGTCCTCCTGGTCTACTTAGTGCCACGTTTTCCAATTTTGTCATAAAGCTGTTGGCTATGACTTCGATGTTAATGAATCAACTACATAAATTGCAGGGTCCTTAACACACTAACACAGGACTTTGTATTTATGGGTTCATGACAATGGTCTGACCTGAGGTCTGAAGGAGCCTAATCCTGTATTTCCCCTGAAAGCTATGGCTCATCGTGTTTGCGGTGACTTTATGTAACAGAACTACTGCAAATAAAGTGAATGTCTGGAACGCTCTTTTCCACCTTGATGAGGAAAAAAGAGATTTCCCAAAATTAATTCTAAAATTCTTAAATCTTCATAGTAGGAATGTGTATCCTTATGGTATTGTATAATTTTAACTACCCATATTTATTTTTCAGACTTTTTCTTTAATTTTTTAGAAAATAAACTGTAATGATCATCATCAAATTTAACTACATTTTAAAGAAACATTTAGCAGTTATAATAATTTATTCCTATTTTTCTCAGGAATTCCTTGAACTAGTCAACTAAGAGTTTAATTTTAACTTTTCTTTGAGTATTGTACATTATTCATTCACACTCAGGTGTACATAATATTTACTGTATTTACTAATGTTCTGTGTTATTTCTTTTTACAAATACTATTGGCAACATACCATAAGCAAAGTAAAAAGAGCAATGATATCCTGGAAGAAAATATCTACAGCATATATCACAGGTAATGGGCTAATACATAATATATCAAGAGCATGTATAAATCAACAAGAATAAAAACCACTATTAAAAATCTGACAAGGGGTAAGACATGAAAATATATATACAAATGCTGGAAAGTGGATCCATTCCCTGCGGTAATAGCAATACAAACGTAAACGCAGTGAAATGCTGCTTCTCACCACGAGGCTGGCGAGGCCGTGGGGAAAAGGCTGCCACACTTGCCGGTGGGTGAGAAATGGTGACTGTGCAGTATGTACAGACATTTCCACCCGCAGCCCCACTGCTACATATTCGCATACTTCCAACAATACGCAGAAAGCCCACACACTCATACGGACACATAAGGTGACTGTCACGTTACTTGTGACATTAAACACCAGAGACTGGGTGCATCGATGGCCCGTCCACAGGAGCCTCAGAGCTGTAACCAGAACGAGGCCTGTGCATGCGTGACCTCCAGGAGGCACTGCCAGGTGAGAAGCAAGGCGCTAACGAGTACAGAGCGTGGCGCCCTCTGCTGAACAAGGGACAGCAGATCCTTGTGGAGCTGTCTGTTTGCAAAAGGAAGCACGGGCAGAACCGGTGTGGCTCAGTGGACAGAGCATCGGCCTGTGGACTGAAGGGTCCCAGGTTCGATTCCGGTCAAGGGCACGTGGACCTCGGCTGCAGGCATATCCCCAGTAGGGCGTGTGCAGGAGGCAGCTGATCGATCTCTCTCATCGATGTTTCTAACTCCCTATCCCTCTCCCTTCTTCTCTGTAAAAGATCAATAAAATACATTTTAAAAAAAGGAAGCACGGGTGTGACACAGCGGCCGCTACAGCAGCAGGACGGGAGGGGGAGGCCTAAGGCAGGAGCACACGCCTGCACATGGCTTTGACTTTTGAACCAGGTCAGCATTTTACATAGAAATAAACACAAACCAACAAGCATGGCCAAAAAAGCCGGATGAACTATATTTATACTGAATAATATAATCGCCCGGAAGAGAAAAAAGTAACCCAGTAACTACTGAACATAATACTCAGCTCTATACTCACAGGAGATAGTCTAAAAACAAAAAACCGCACAGGATTCAGTGCTGCGGTGACACGGGTGTGGCGATCTGGGACTGTGTGGTGTGGATCGTGGAAGGAACGGACTGACGTGGTAGGGAACCTGGCCTTTCCTCACGGCGGGAACAAAGGAGCACATTACGGAATGGAGGGGAGAGAGCCCTAAGGAGTGGAGGTGGAACCAGAGATAATCACTGTAACCTCACGACTTTCTAAAAAACAGCAGCTCCTAGCACATGTCCAAAACTGTATGTCAGGACTGGCCCATAAAACACACGTTTGCTTACATGTGTCTTCAGACGTGCGGAGGACACTCTGGCGGAAACCACACTGAGTGGGCTGAGGGAGTGTCAAAGGAAGGAGACTTCCTTTTCACATCTTAGCCTCTATTGCAGTGGTTCTCAACCTTCCTGATGCCACGACCCTTTAATACAGCTCCTCATGTTGTGGGGACCCCCAACCATAACATTATTTTCGTTGCTACTTCATAACTGCAATTTTGCTACTGTTATGAATCATCATGCAAATATCTGATCAGCAGGATGTATTTTCATTGTTACAAGTTGAACATAATTAAAGCATAGTGATGAATCACAAAAACAACATGTAATTACATATGTGTTTTTCCGATGGTCTTAGGCGACCCCTGTGAAAGGGTCGTTCGACCCCAAAACGGGTCGCGACCCACAGGTTGAGAACCCACAGGTGGAGACCCGCTGCTCTACTGGAGCGGCTGCCCCAGGACAGGCACTGCCCATCTGAACACATGTAATCCCTAACGTCGCCTCCAGAGCAGGGGTCTCCTCATCCTGAAGCTCTAGAGAACAATCCAAAACAGACAGGCATCCTAACCTTCAGGGCTGCTCTCGGGCTGCGTCTCCGGGGCTGCTTGTTGTTTCAAGGCAGGACTCTTCTTTCTCAGCATTTCCAAGCCTTCTAAAGCTGTACTGTGTTCAGACAGTGACTTTAAAAGGGAAATACTGTTTACTAATCCAGAGAGTTCTGGAGAATTCCTAGGACGATTCCAGGACTGTCTGCTTGCTCCAGCAGCATCTACTTCAACATGGTCATGGGATAAACTCGGAATCCCTCCCAAATCTTCAGATTCAGCAATATGTGCTCCTGTGTCTCTGGAAACAGGATGCTTTCCCCCCAGAGGGTAAAACAAAGAACTGGAAACTTGGGGGGCTGATTTATCAAGAGCAATACATTCGTCAAGGTGACTCTGACTGGCATTTAATCGTTGGTGACTGTCGTCACTGCCAGAGGCTGACGGTAAAACCTGTTCATCGTTTGTATCTAAGTCACATCCCATAAAAAAAGGCCGAGGTGGTGTCTGTTCTGAAAATAGGTTGCTTTCAGGAGTCTGATTAGTGTCTATGTCTAAAAAATGAGGAATATATAAATTTGAATTTATGCCTTTAGATTTATCTGGGAGTGAAGCAAAATCACAGTCACTTCTGACTTTGTGGGTAGGGCTATTGGCAGCTTCCTTACCTGCATCCACATCACCGGTCCACCCTACAGTGCAGGCACTGCACCCCGCGGCTTCATCCCCAGTGGGTGCAGCTGTCCCACAAAGCTGTGGCGGCAGGGTCTCTGGGGGAGGAAACGGCTCTATAGGTTTACCCCCAATAGGCGTTAAGAGAGGCAAGGGTGCACCGCCACCCTCCTCACAGGGCACACCCTCACATCGCCTCTGAACCCCTGAACTGCAGGCATCAGCCAAGGCCTCCCTTTCCCAATCCTCTGGGTCCTGGGACATTTTGTTGCTTTCCTGGAGTTCCTCTTCCGTGTCACTGGTTTCAAAATTGTTCAGATTAAAATTTACCTCCAAAACTGGCTGTGTCACATGACTCACAGGTCCATGAATACTAAAACTTTCACTGTCAGTATTCGTCCTAGAAAACATGTCAGTGACGGCTTCAGAGATCTGAGAGTTGTCACTCAGTGAAGATTCAAACTGCAGACGCTCAGATGCCGGCAGGTGAGACTCTGCTTGTTTACACGCCCTTTCTGGCGTCCCACAGGTATCTGTCTCCTGAGCATTTTCTGTAGGAACGGATCCTCTTACGCACACCTGGTCATTCCGATTAACGGGCATTGGAATACTTCCTTGCATGTCGGACCCTGACACTAAGCCATCCTTTCCCAAATCGCCACAGGTAACGGATAAGCTTTCACCGAATGAAGGAATTTCTAATTTTACCTCCCGATCCCAGGATGAATCGGCATTGTCTACCAGCTTGTCTCCATTAAACTTTTCCACATTTTCAGCACCCGTTTCGAATAACTGGATCCTTTTTTGTTCCAAAAAGTCTCTCAGATTTAAACTGAGGTCATCTCCCTGAGCCTGGGGCTCCCTTTCCAGCTCATCTCCAGCTACAGCAGAAGAACGAGCAGGCGAAGGCTGTGGGGATAAGTACACAGCCCACCGGCTGTCCCTGCTCGCGGGGCTTTCTGGGGGTCGCCGGCACTGTAAGCTCTCTGTTCTCCCCGCAGCACACGCTCCCTGTTCAACGAAGCACTTTGGTGTAGTGGGAATGTGTAAGCTTCCTTGTGGTTGTGCTCGAGGGACATGGGCTGACATCTCAGCATCCACTTCCTCAGACACACTGGCTGGCGTGGACTTCAGAAGAGCTAGGATCTGTGCTTTGCTCCTGATGTTTTGTGTGACTCCTAAACAGCGAGGTGCCCAGCGATGTCCTTTCGTGGGCTCGTCAGGCAGGAAAGAAACGGCGGCCTTGACTGCAGAACTGACAGGCGAGCAAAGATGGCCCTCCTCCCTCAGCCTCTCGGGGTTACTCCTGGAGGAGGGGGCAGAGCCGACGGGAAAGCCCGGCGGGCCACTCCTCCCGTCCTGGCGGACGACAATGTTCCTGAGGTCTGCTGGCACGCTGCTGACTTCTTTCCTGCCAGCAGCAGCAAACAGAGGAGGCGTGCTCGAGAACGGAGCGAGGAGAGCAGGGCCAGGGGCTGCAGCCTCAAGTGACGCGGCTGACTCGCCATTTTCCATAATAACCATTTTCTTTGGCACTTGCCGTGGTCCTTGAAAACCCTAAAAATAATAAAACAATTATTAGCTGTTCTATTGCCTATAAAGAAAATGTGAAATGTACTGGCTGGGAAAGAAAGAAGGAAAGAAAAATGAATGTGTATGTTTTGTAAGGTAAAGTAATAATTAACATATAAAATTCACAAAGTTGAAATGTAAACTCATTTTTATTAAGATTTTTCCTAATTAGGGTTTACTTTCTACCTAAGCACATACTATAAAGTACCACATTAATGAGATTAAAACAACTTCAAAATTCACGACTTCTTGAAATGAAATACAGGTATATATTGACTCATTATTCTCACAGAGACACTTACAGGAAACTTCCTTTTCAAACCGGCGGGCTGACACCCGAGGGACCGGCCGCAGGGCATGGCCCGCGGTGGACGGGACCCTCGTGCCTCCTGAATGTCCTCCTGGCTGGCAGCGGTGCTCCCAGCAGCTCTAGCCTCCTCCACTGTGATTAAGTACCGCTCACTTTCTAAGCCGTCTCCAGGCTTTACCTAGACGTTAAAGAGTGGAAGTCAGAGTCACACACCCCGTTACCGGATGGCCAATGCGTTCCTGTAAGCTTACAGCACTAGCAACACGCAACGGATATTCAACAGTTATTGAGTGGATCAATCAGTAACAAATTCCTTATATATCATGTACTAGTTAAGTACCAACATACACAAAAAAGAATAATACAATAAAAGTTTCACTAACTCATTTACTCAACAAACATATTGGGGACCTAGGTGAGATGCTTTGTTATTTGCTGGGGATTCACACAGAAGCAAAAACCTCTTTTAGAATCCATACAACTAAATGTAATTTTTAAAAATTAGAGCTATTGCCAAAACCAGTTTGGCTCAGTGGGTAGAGCGTCGGCCTGAGGACTGAAGGGTCCCAGGTTCGATTCCAGTCAAGGGCATGTACCTGGGTTGCGGGCACATCCCCAATAGGAGATGTGCAGGAGGCAGCTGATCGATGTTTCTCTCTCATCGATGTTCCTAACTCTCTCTATCTCTCTCCCTTCCTCTCTGTAAAAAATCAATAAAATATATTTAAAAAAAAAAATTAGAGCTATTAAATGTCAATTATATATCTTTAAATATCACAAATTAAATACTATTATAAATTAGTAGTTGCTTAAATAATTGTATTCCCCAAAAAGCATCTTAACCAGCTAAGTATAGCGCTTGCCACCATCTCGGACTGCAGCATAAAAAAAATCAACCTAATTGATAAAAATCTGTGTATTATCACAGAGAATGTGCTTAATTAGTTAAATTATTCTCAATGAAATAATAACAGTTACCACCAATGAATCACCTATTAAAACAGTGCTTATAGACCCTCTTTTGATAAAGATAGAAATACCACACGCACTATTAGTGTCATGTAAAATTTACAAGTAGATTTAATACCATGGCCCAAACCAGCACAATGACAAGATGCATCCTAACCCTTCAGTCACTGCACTAACGGCTGGGCATCTTCCCAGGGCGCAGCCCCGCCCAGCCCAGCGTCTGCCCAGCCTGGGTGTCACAGCAGAGTCAGACGCATGGCTGAGCTGCACAGGAGGGGGAAATGACCCGGAAAGCACAACCCGTTATCCTTACTCATTACACTAAAAATGCCTTTAGTTCCCCTCCCTTCTCCTCCAACAGGGGAAAACACAGGAACAATGCATGAGACAAGATTTTAAGTAGGAATAATTCCACAAAACAGTTCCCACTGTGGTTCTCTGCCTACCAAAACCACATCATAGAGCCGGACTAGAGGCACGCCTGGGCCCACCCCAGCCCCACCACGGCCACGCAAATGTGGGCACGCTACCTAAGCTTCAGTGCGGCACGCCTAACGCGCAACCACAGGGCTACATAAACATCAAATCAGACAACATCTAAAAGCTTTTAGCACAGAATCTGGCTAATAATAAGTGCTGAGGAAACACTCGCTGTAATTATTAGTATTAGTGTCTTGACTATACTTTTTAACATTCGTAAAAAAATACTTAAAGAGCCCTAACCGGTTTGGCTCAGTGGATAGAGCGTCGGCCTGCGGACTGAAAGGTCCCGGGTTCGATTCCGGTCAAGGGCATGTGCCTTGGTTGCGGGCACATCCCCAGTAGGAGGTGTGCAGGAGGCAGCTAGTCAATGTTTCTCTCTCATCAATGTTTCTAACTCTATCCCTCTCCCTTCCTCTCTGTAAAAAAGTCAATAAAATATATTTTAAAAAAAAATTCTTAAAGAGATACCTTAAAACAATACTTAAAAATGCGGTAGACACCCCCTGGCCAGGCAGCTCAGATGGTTAGAGCACTGTCCTGATCCACCACAGCTTTGCGGGCAATCCCCCGTCAGGGCACATGCAACAATCAACCAAAGAATGCATGAATGGTGGAACAACAGACCAACATTCTCTCTCCCTCTCTCACTCCCTTCTCTCTAAAATCAACAAGTAAAAATTAAAAAATAAGACAGACACATTAAAATACCTCAAGGCGGGTCAGAAATAAGCTCTCCAAGCGTTCTCCTTTGTCATCATATAAAATCGCCTATATTAAAACAAAATAAATGTTAAAACGGGGCACAACATAATTCTGCTTTTCTTAAACATCTTCAATAGAAAATCTAAGACTGTTCTGTAAGTAAACCATGTAAGGAAAGGATCGCCCAGCCAGTGTGGCTCAGTGGTTGTCGACATGTGACCCAGGTCACCGTTCGATTCCCGGTCAGGGCACAGGCCCGGGTTGTGGGCTCCAACCCCAGTGTGGGGGCGTGTGGGAAGCAGCAGGAAAGGACCGCCCACTTTGTTAACGTGGATGATGAAGTGTGTCTGTCTCCAATGTCACTCGCTCTGCGAAGAGAGCTTCGAAGGCACACGAGAAACTAAAGTTAGTCCCCGCCCTGACCTTGGGGTGGAGCTGGGCGGCACCCAGACGGGGCGTGTGAAGACTGCTGCGGTCGGGGGGATCAGGGCGAGGACAGGGCGTGCAGGACGTCACTGTGCGTGAGGTCCTCACAGAGCCTGGGCACGGGGACAGGGGACGCGGGAGCCAGGAGACTGCTCCTGTGTCTCTGTAGCCACTCGCAGCAGTCCCTCCACTAGCCCTTTCAGTATCGCTGTTCCCATCATTGGGGAGTTTGGCAGTTCCTTAACAATTGAACGCAGAGGGACCCACACCCAGCAATTCCACGCCTGGGCAGTAGAGAAACGAAAAACATGTTTTCAAAAGCTTGCACACAGATGTTCACACCACATTATTCCTAACAGCCAAACCGAGGAAACAGCTCAGACGTCTGTCAGCTGACGAGGGGATAAGGAAAGTGTGGGAAATCCACACACCAGAACATTACTCAGCCAGAAAGAGGAATAAAGCACCGATACACGGTCAACACGGACGGACACTGAGGCATGGCATCACAAGAAGCTGGCAGAGGCCCGCAGGGTCTGGGACGGCAGTCACGTGACAGGCGGAACAGGCACAGCTCCCGGCAGCGAGCAGGTCAGTGGCTGCTGAGGGCTGGGTGTTATATCCTGGTGATTGCAAAGCTCTGTGGATACACTAAGACCCACTGAACTGTGTGCTCTAAATGGGTGAATTGAAAGTGTGTGGCCCGGCCAGTGCGGCTCAATGGTTGTCGACCTAGGAACCAGGAGGTCACAGTTCGACTCCCGGTCGGGGCACATGCCCAGGCTGTGGGCTCGATCCCTAGTGTGGGGCGTGCAGGAGGCAGCCGGTCCATGATCCTCTCTCTCATTCTTTCTATCTCGCTCTCTACCTCTCCTTCTGTTCTGAAATCAGTAATTTTTTTAAAAAGTGTGTGAATTGTATGTCAGAAAAGCTGTTGAAAAGCGGGTGTCTCCAAGGGCTCTCCTCTCCCCTCCGCAGCCTGTGCCCCACCCTGAGCATCATCTTCCACACAGATCACACGGCGTCAGTCTCTGCTCAGCCCTCCTCGGTCGCCACAGCCCCACAGAATGAGAGCAGCAGTCCTCACAGCGACCAGGGAGGCCCCAGGGCCCTTCTGTGTCCACCTCACCCTTGCTCCCCTCCTCCCGGTGGTCTGCCTAACCCACTGGACATGCTGGTCCGTCTCCTCCATGTGACTGCCACGAAGCCAGGGGTTTATCTTTGTTCCCTGCGGCATCCCTCGGAACAGTGTGTAACTCAGAACAGACGCTCAAAAACTGTGGAATAAATGAACCCATGAATCCACTCCAGGAGCTGCAAGCAGCACCCAAAAGCCACGCACGCCCTTCAGCAGCCCGGACGCTCCTGAGTCCAGGTCCCCACGCCGGTCACCTGACTGTCTCCACGACCTGAAACTCAGTGCGTTCAGACGGAGCCCAGCCTCCGAGTTCCCTCCGAGCTGGCGTTCTTTCTGGAGATGCCCTGACGAGTACGTCAATCGTACGGAAACCGGGAGCTGATTTTGGAGCCTCCTCACCTTCCGTATCGAGACCTTAAGATTCTATGCTCTTTTCCTAACGTCTCACTAGTCACCCCTCTCACTTAGTCAGACCCCATCACTCTGTGTCCATATTACTGCTGTCCCTTCACGACAACTGTCTCCCTAAGTCCAATCTGACTTGCATCCTTCAGAACTTAAAGGTTCTGTCTGACACTGTTGCCAAAATAATTTCCTGACATGGAACATGGCTGTCACCCTTCTGCTCAGTCCTCCCTGCTCCTCGAGCTGCGCTCTCCGTCCATCACGATGTGGCTGCTGCCACTGCCCCACACGGGCCTCACTCCAGCCACAACCGGTGCCTGTAGCCCTCACCTTGCCTACCGTTCTCTACCTCGTGTTGCAGCTACGGCCCATCTACGGCCCCTCTTCCCACAACCTACCAAAGCAAACGCTTCATGGGGAAAGACTCCTAACCAGAGTGAGAGTTTGATGTCCGTCCTTCGTTATCAGAGCCCTGGACCTATACCTGTACCGAGTATGATCCTCATGCTTAGACAAAAGCCCCTCACGACAGAAACTGCAGCAACAGTCACCATCCGACGCCTGACAGAGACGCCTGCTGACAGCGAGCCAGGTGGCGTGCCAGAGGTCTACATGCTCCTCGTTTAACCCTCGGGACAAGGTCACAGTGTCACTGCCCCCATTCAGAAAGACACTAGAGGCCTGGAGGCTAAGTAACCTGCCCGGGTTACACGCCCACCAGGCGGAGAGCCGGCCGCCAGCGAGGCCTGCCTGGCAGGACAGCTCTCCACGCCGACTCCACGGCTGACCTCACTGCCCCACCGCCCACCAGCAATGCTTGTTGGGTGACGGCGCCATTAATGGAGACGGTAAGATCTGGACAGACAGAGAAAAGGCATTACGAGCGCAAGAGAAGCAGGGGAAGCAGCGGGCGAGGAGAGACTGAGGTCGGTAACGTTCCTGGGCCAGAGATCTCTGGTGCTGCCTCACATCCATCTTGTTTTCCTATCACCTTCCAGTGTGAGGTGTACAATGCACACAATAAACACGTGACAACTGAAGATAAAGTGGACACCGCTAGCCGGACCTTAGTACTATGATTTTGTATCACAAGAAGACGTGATGGATACTCAGAATCCAATCAGATGCCTTCTATATATATAAAAGGCTAGGTGACCGACCGTCCGGTACATATGACACGCACTGGCAACTTAAAAATAAACGCTGACTCGCACATGTGTGATACGTGAAAGCTCTCGCTGGCGCCCATCGCACGCATGTGCACCGATCTGTCACTGTCGGTCGTGAATTTGGTTGACACTTCTATTATAGAGAAAGGGCAGATAGTGATATTAAAATATTTCTTCTAATTAATTTCCTTTCAATGTGCACGAATCTGTGCACCGGGCCACTAGTTTTAATATAAGACTAAATCTGTAGGATTTTGAAGACTTGGCCCTAACCAAATAGGAACAATATAAAGAAAAAAAGTACACAGAATAGCATCAAACAGTGAATGAATTTATTAGTTCAAGATAAATGAATAAAAAACTGTAGGAGGGGGAAGGCTAAACATTCATCTGTTTAAATGAGAAGAATTAACCAATGTTACCCCAATAAGTTCAATTGGAAAAAGGACAATAACATGACTTGGAGGTGGAGATGTCCACTATGGGACCGGCCCTCTCCACAGGCATGGCCTCGTGCAGACTGCAGCTCCTGAAACTAAACGCAGCTTCGGTTCTGCCCTGGACGCTTTGCACTTACTTTGTTTCCTAGGTGAGCGATCTTCAAAGTTCCATCTTGCCACACTTTTGACTTCTTCGCCTTTTGATGAGTATACAGTACCTATTTCCAAAAGCACAAAGTGAAGAAATGGTTTCTATATATGTATGTTAAACGTTACGTATTTTATACCCTTCTACCAAAAAATATACTTAGGACATCTTTTACCAATATAAAAGCACAGATAGCATAACAATAACAAAATAAACCCATTTAAGAAAAAAGAAACTAGGCAGCAAAAGGCAAGGGGGTGGAGAAAGGAGAAGTAAATTCTAAATAAAAACTGAAGTTAACTGGTAACAAACGTAATTTTGAGCTTCTTGTCATCAGCGGGAACGGGAAATGTGCTGGTTACACAGCACACATGATCTGTGCAGAGCCGCCTGGAGGTCCCCAAGACTTCCCAGGGCTCTGAGGTCAGGACTATCTTCATGAAGCTACTTGCCTCCTCCCTCTCCTTCCTTCCGGGAAGCACAGTGGAGTTAAGTGCAGGTTATTTATGTGCAACAGTGTAAGATTCAATTTCCGATTGCATGCAGAAGCAGAGCTGAGAATTAAATCCAATGTCAAAGGGACATGCAAAATATGTACATCAATGCTATTCTTGTCAATGTTTCTTTGTTATTGTTTTTGGAAAATGTAGCTATTTTCTTTAAAAATGTAATTTACGGCCGGAACCGGTTTGGCTCAGTGGATAGAGCGTCGGCCTGCGGACTGAAGGGTCCCAGGTTCGATTCCGGTCAAGGGCATGTACCTGGGTTGCGGGCACATCCCCGGTGGGAGATGTGCAGGAGGCAGCTGATCGATGTTTCTAACTCTCTGTCTCTCTCCCTTCTTCTCTGTAAAAAATCAATAAAATATTTTTTTAAAAATGTAATTTACGTTAAATGTAATGAGTTTATTATTTTTAGTAAATACGTATGTTTAAAATTTTGTTATAATTTCTAATATGAAAGACATCACTATAAGCCCCATAATCAAAAATTCTTAGGGTCCTCAATAGTTTTCAAGAGTAGGAAAGGATCCTGAGACCAAACAATGTAAGATCACGGATGCACCTAAAAGAGGCACGTCCGTTCTTCAAGAGAGACTGTCCCCTGGTCCCAAGCTCCCTGAGATTTTGTTCCAAAGGACTTTGTATAACAATGTGAACAGGCGACAAGAGGTGGGGCTGCCAGTTAAAATCCAGGGCAACGCTTGAGACAGACACGCTCATACTAAAAACTTTCACTGTTTATCTAAAATCCAAATGTAACTGCATGTCCTGCTTTTAGGTTTGGGGTTTTGGGGGGTTGTTTGTTTTGGGGTTTTTTGTTTGTTTTTTCTCAATCTGGCAACTCTAGCAACATCTGTAAAATGTGGAAGAAAAACAAAGACTTACAATAAATTCTTGGCTTCCCATGGTTCCTTCTGAAGTTATAAACCAGTCAGGTCCAGAAATAATCAGTGGTTATTCAACCATTTAGAACACCTAAATTGAAAAATGACAAAGAATACTCAACCCTGACGAAATGAATAAGTAACAAATACAATCTTCTCACGAACTCTCGCCCCGAGAGAGGAATCAGAGCTCTACGACGCTGTAACTACCAAGGGGAACAGGTGCAGCCAAGTTACCCGGCACTGGGACCCGCCCGGTCAGTGACGCCGCCGTGGGAAAGGGAGGTGTCGGGTAAGAGGAAGGAAGCAGGGTGTGTGATGATTAGCAGTCGGCACCAGCTCTCCCAGTGCCGCACCACCTACCAGAAATGATGCCTGCCCCAGGCTGGGTCCCTGCTGGAAGGAGCTTGGATTCTTGGCTTCTGAATTGCTATGGTCACAAGAGGGCCCCCCTGTTTTTTACATTTTTCCTTTTACATCGTACAGTCGGATCTACATAATTCCTCTGCAAGGAAAAGATCTTTTCAATGTCGTGGCAACGGGTTCTGTAATTATCCCAGGCCGCTGGATAAAGCTGTTATTGCGGGCAAATTTGGAAATCTAAAGCCATTGCTGGCGAAGAAGTAAATAGAGACGATAAAATAAAATTATATGTTCCCTAAAGCCTTGGCTGCAAGCCATGACCCCTGGGCCATCAGCATCAGCTGGAAACTAGTCAGAAATTAAAATCCTTGGTTCCACCAAGACTTACTACACAGGAGGTGGGGTCAGGGCCCCACAGTCTTTCGAGGAGCCCTGGGGGGGTGAGTGATGCTGGAGTCTGAGCACCGCCCGAGAAGCCCTGGGAGGGCTCAGTAAGGCTGCGATCTGCAATTCTGGGTTCCATTTCTCGTTCACACGTGTAAAACAGACCACCTGCGTGTTACTTATACATTAGATACATTTACTTAGCTCTTCCCAGGTGCCAGACTCAAATGCACAAAACACCATCCCTAACCTCAAGGAATGCTCAGTGCCGTGGAGTGATGAGCAGTAATTACAATAAAATGTAACAGGAACAGCCCAGCCGGCGTGGCTCCTGGTCAGGCACGAGCCCGGGCTGCGGGCTAGATCCCCCCCTGTGGGGCGTGGGAGGTCCCAGGTTCGATGCCGGCCAAGGGCATGTGCTGGGTTGCGGGCTCCATCCCCACTAGGGAGCCAATCAATGATTCTCTCTCATCGTTGGTGTTTCTATCTCTCCTTCTCCCTTCCTCTCTGAAATCATTAGAGAAATCTATTTTTTTTAAAAAAAATTTTTTAAGTGGCCCTGGCCGGTGTGGCTCAGTGGATAGAGCGTCGGCCCGCGGACGGAAGGGTCCCGGGTTCGATTCCGGGCTAAGGGCACGGCCCGGGCTGCGGGCTCAGTCCCCACTGCGGGGCGTGCAAGAGGCAGCCGATGCATGGTTCTCAACACTGATCTTTCTCTCTCCCTCTCTGAAATAAATAAAAACGTATTTAAAGATAAACAAATAAATAAATACATCAATGTGACAGGGATGAGCGCAGGGGCCAGGGCGCCAAACAAGGCTCCTGGAACGCGCGGCCGATCGGCAGGCGGCACCCCCAGCGGCCAGGGCGGGTGCGGGCGGGGCCTCCGAACAGGAACCCACCGCACAGGCCCGCGAGGCCCGCAGGCGGGATGGGGTGCGGGGACTCCCCTCCCGGGGCAGCGTCAGGGCCCAGGGTGAGACGGCGGCGAGGGGAGGCTGTGAACGCGAGGAATGGCCGCAGGACTCGCGCGGCCGCACTTCCCCTCGAGGACGGCAGGCGGCGCGCCAGGGCTTTCGGCTGGTGGCCGTCCGTCTGACTCAGGGTTCAGGGGTTCACAGCTGCTCGGGGCGGGCGAGCGGGACACACACCGGCTCCGCCGCACGGCTCCCGGCACAAAACGCAGGCCTTTGGGCAACGCGACCCCGCGGCCTGCGCACTACGGGGGCTTAAAGGGGGGCGCCGGGAGGCCTCCGCAGGCCCCGTCCACCCGCACCTGCTGCCGGGCGATTCCGGGGCGCCCCCGCCAAGAGGTTCCAAAGGAGTGGGGACCCCCACGTTCCCGGGGGACCACACAAGTGAGCGCCATGCACGCCCACGTGGCTGTGCGCTCGGGCCAGGGCGGCCACTGTTCCCCGACCCATCAACGGCCCACGGAACCCAATGTCCTGTCCTGTCCTGTCCTGCCAGGGTGGCTCGGTGTTGAACTTCGACCTCTGAACCTGGAGGTCACGGTTGGGTTCCGGTCGGGGCACAGGCGGGGGTTGCGGGCTCCATTCCCACCGGGGGCGTGCAGGAGGCAGCCGATCCGTGACTCTCTCATCACTGATGTTTCTCTCCCTCTCCCTTCCTCGCTAAAACCAATAAGAAATATATTTTTTAAAAACCCAAAAACTACAATTAAAAAAAAAACACCACATCACAATAAGGAGAAGCCCCATTTCCTTGGCCGAGACCCTGTGTAACCGGTGACGGTGAAGACGGACCCTCCCACCTCACACATCCGGGGGCTGCAGACCCGGGGCCACCGGCCGCAGGGCGTCCTCGCCGTCCGCTCGGGGGCGGCTCTCTCGTCCCTTACCCAGGTCAGGGACGCCGCCTCGGCTCCGCGCCCTCAGTCTCGGAAAGCCGGGCACCGCTCGCCTTCCCCAAACGCGACGCAAAACCCGCTTCCAATTCTCCCGCCAAGCGCCGTGACGTCACCACCCCGGGACACCCATAGCGCCGGCCCAGCGCTCCGCTCGCGCGGCCGACTCCGCCCGCCAATCAAACTCCTCATTGGTCGCGTGCCCCGAGGCCCCGCCCCGCGAGCCGCACGACGGAGACGTAGCGACGCGCTGCGCTTCGGAGCGTCCAGGAGGCGCCCAGAGAGCCGTGTCGCGCGTCCTATGACGCGTCACAACCACGACTGTGAGACTCGGGAGACGGAGAGACGGAAAGCGCTGGAGGACGCAGGCGCTGGCCTGCATTTTGGAGACTGAACGGAGTAAGTCCCGAGGGGACGCTGGGGCCACCGAGGGGCGCGGAGGTCCGTGCGCCCTGCCGTCTGTCTCCCTCGTGCCCCGCCCCCTTCCTCTCCCCCCTCTCCCTCCTCCTACCAGCGAGCCCGTCAGTGCGCACGCGCGGAGTCGGCGCGGAGGGGCGAGGGCGGGGCACGCGGAAGTGACGCTGCGTCACGGACTGGACCCCGGGGCGCTAGGGTAACGGGAGGGAGGACCCGTGTCTTCTAACCAAGTCCTTTTTGGCCTGGGGCCTGGGCCCTTGTCCCCGTGAGCGCGGCGTGCGGGGCCGGGGCCCTCGCGCAGGGGTTTGGGGAGCCGAGGCGGGGCCGGGCCTTGGAGGTGGAGCCGCGGTGAGGAGGCGGGTCGCGCGCGCAGGGCCGGGGCTCTCGGCCTTCGAGCGCCCGGTCGCCCTGACGAACCCTCCAAGCTTATTTCCGCCTTCAGATACACCGCTTACTAGCATATTCGTGTATCTGGTTTTTAGATTTTCCTTTGAACTGGTTTTAACGCGTAACTAGTTCCCTGGCTCGTTGCTTAAAGATCTTGGACACGTGTCCATTTTGCGCGCAGGACCAGTGACCACCTTTCCATTGAAATGCGCCATGGGAGAGCCCTGGCCGGTGTGGCTCAGTGGATAGAGCGCCGGCCTGCGGACTGAAGGGTCCCCGGTTCGATTGCGGCCAAGGGCATGGACCTCGGTTGCGGGCACATCCCCAGTAGGGGGCGTGCAGGAGGCAGCTGATCAGTGTTTCTAACTCTCTCCCTCTCCCTTCCTCTCTGTAAAAAACCAATAAAATATAAAAAAAAAAAATGCACCATGGAAGACGTTCATGGGATTCCCAGGAATTCCTGAAACTCGCTCCCATTCCTGCCAGAACGCGGACTGGAGGCCTGGGGGCCGGAGGCGATGGGCGGGGGGTCCCCCAGCTCCCAGGGCTGTGGCCCCTCGCAGCCTCGGAACCTCTGTCACAGGAAGTTGGAGGAAACGGCTTGTGGGTTGTGAGCAGGTAGAATGGCCTGTGTGGACGGATGGGCGCCGTCACACAATACGGTTTATTCCTTGTTTAAAGCCGTTCGCGGTCACCGCTTCACTCATAGCTCCTGGAAAATACGTGTTCTGCTGTGAGATGGCCCGTAAAGCACTGACTCATAATCCCCCCGCCCCGCCCCATACAAAAAGAGCTTGTAATGCTTAACACTCGGCAGCTGGTCAAATCCTCTAGCATACATTGTTTAATCGTCCAGCAGACGCGTAGGTCGTGGCCAGGCTAAGGGATTCTAGTGAACGTCTTGCCGTCCAGGCCACACAGCGAGACGTGCGGGTGAGCTGCACGGACCGTCCCGGGCGGCGGTGACCGCGGCTGCGGAGAACACCGGGTGGACGTGAGAGCCGACCCCCAGGGCGCGTGGCTGGGGCGTGGGGACAGGTTGCTAAGGGATCGGCGGCGATGGTTCCGTGTCACTGAGGGTGTGCTGCGTAGCAGCAGTTGGAAGTGCTGTATGTACACCTTTTTTAACTGCATCTTTATTGATTTCAGAGAGGAAGGGAGAGAGAAACATCAGTGATGAGAGAGGATCACGGACCGGCTGCCTCCTGCACGCCCCCCACTGGGGATGGAGTCCGCAACCCGGGCCTGTGCCCTGCCCGGAATTGGACCGACGCCCTAAGCACTGAGCCAAACCCGCTAGGGCATATGTACAGTATTTCGATTAATCTTCGTAAAACCCTATTACATGGGTACGGGTTTTACCCACATCTCATAGAGCTCAGAGAGAGAAGAGGTAACGTGCTCAGAGCCCACGCAGCTAGTAAATGGTTTGGCTGATTAACTCCGTGGACTGTGGGTCCTTAACGAAGCGCAGGCCTGAGTAGCAGAGATAATGCCTTGGAACGGGTGGATGTGACAGCGCACCCACCTGCTATCCGGGATGAGAGGAGTGCTTCGGGATCAAGCAGGTCCGACTGTGACTGCTGGTCTTTCCCAGCCGTTGTGTAGGGACCGTAAATTGTACCAGGTGGTTGCCTTCTGTTTAGTCCATGGCTTCCTCTAAAGCAGTGGTTCTCAACCTTCCTAACACCGCGGCCCTTTAATACAGCTCCTCATGTTGTGGTGACCCCCAATTTCATGGTTACAAATTGAACATAATTAAAGCACAGCGATTAATCACAAAACAGTACGTAATTATAGATGTGTTTTCCCATGGTTTTAGGCGACCCCTGTGAAAGGGTCGTTGGACCCCCAAGGGGGTCGCGACCCACAGGTTGAGAACCGCTGCTCTAAAGGGAGGCCTGTTTGTTTATCTACAGAGCACACGTGCAGGCATGTTATGTACCCGGGCAAGAGTCCCCGACTTGATTCAAGCCCCGAAATGAATCCTTAGGAGGAGGAGGGCAGGCGATTCTCTGGGCTGAGATGCGAGGATGGGGGACCGTCTGGTTCCTGGGAGACTGTGACTTTCTGTCTCGGGTGGCGGCCCTGACAGCAGAGGCTTGGAGAGCTGGCTCAGGGGGACGCTCGCCCTGGGACCTGCCGTGGGGTAAGCAGGGGCTTCATTTGGATTTTATTTACAGTCCTACCCCCCCCCCCCAAAGGGTTTGTAATGCTTACACCTGACAGTTGGTAAAATCCTTTAAAATACGTTGTTTAATTATTCAGCAGACGCATAGGTTGTGGCCAAGCTCCAGTCCCTGCCCTGACAGTGTTTACCGTCTGGGGGAGACAACTGTAATTCCAGGCGGTGATCAGAGGAGACAGGATGGACGGTGGTGACGGGCTGTGCAGGGGTTGAGGTTAGCAGGGCGGGGATAGGTTAGATTTGGTCGAAGAGAACGCCTCTGAGCTGGTGACCTTTGCAGGGACCTGAGTGAACCGGGAAGTGATCCCTGTGCTGTGCGGGCCTTGAGGTGGGCGTGGCCTTCGCGGGAAGCCCCCGGTCCTGGTGGCCGCGAGTCACAGCAGGTGTCAGATGGAGTTAGGGCGACACCCCCGGGCCCCCGCAAGGGCCTTGGGTTCATTCTGAGTGTGATCACAGTCGAGGACTTGGTGCAGGAGGTGGACCTGCCCTGCTTTCCGTGCCTCGGTGCTTTTCCGGCTGCTGCTGGTGGGTCGGTGCTAATGGGGGAGGCGGGAGCAGGCCTCGGTGGGCGCCCTGCGTCGTCCAGGCAGGGCACACGCCAGCTGGGCCCTGAGGAGCTGTCTGGTGTGAGGAAAGGATTAGGTGACTCAGGGGCTCTGCCCGCCTGCAGTTCCTATTTGGGTCTGAGATGGAAAACTAGACAAAGCCCAAGTTTGCTAAAACTTGAGTTTAGTTTTCCCATTTTAAACTTGAGATGAAGTTCGGATAAACAGGCAGAGATCGCGCCGTTGAATGTTAGAGTGGGGAGCTCGGGAGAAGTCAGGGCTGGAAAATTTAGATGGCAAACTGTCGGCATCGAGTCAGGCAGCTGAGAGCTGGGACCCTCCGGAAGGATCCCTGTGGGTCAGAGGGAGCCCAGCTGAACCCAGGGGGCGGGTGGGAGGGTCCAGAAAGGGAGACTGAAGGGGAAACCCCCTGGGAGCTGCATGAGGAAGACCAGCGGTTCTCAACCTTCTGGCCCTTTAAATACAGCTCCTCATGCTGTGACCCAACCATACAATGATTTTCGTTGCTGCTTCATCACTGTCATGTTGCTACTGTGATGAATCGTCATGTAAATATCTGATGTGCAGGATGTCTTAGGCCACCCCTGTGAAAGGGCCGTTCGACCGCCAAAGGGGTCGCGACCCACAGGTTGAGACCCGCTGGGTCAGACGGTGCAGCTGATGTGTGTCCCGTGTCACCTTCATGGGACCAGGTGGGGACGTGCTGCAGCACCAGGACACCTGTGGTTTCTTTTTTTTTTTTTTTAATATATTTTATTGATTTTTTACAGAGAGGAAGGGAGAGGGATAGAGAGTTAGAAACATCGATGAGAGAGAATCATCGATCAGCTGCCTCCTGCACATCTCCTACTGGGGATGTGCCCGCAACCCAGGTACATGCCCTTGACCGGAATCGAACCTGGGACCCTTCAGTCCGCAGGCCGACGCTCTATCCACTGAGCCAAACCGGTTTCGGCGACACCTGTGGTTTCTGATGACTGGTTCTGACCTGGAGCTGCATTCTGTGTGATGCGGGCATCACGTAAATTAATGCTTCCTTACGTGTCTGTGTTACAGTCCGCACCTCGCTGACCGAGGAAGCCGGTTCTAAGGCCGAGTTCTCTCGGGTTGACTTTGGAGGGTGACGGGGGCTCTGGCTGCCCTGTCGCCGCATCTGCTGCCCGCGGGTGCAGGGCCTTGCTGAGACTGAGACGCAGATGGGCTTCCATCTCCTGCCCTGTTTGCTGAGCTCTACGGGGCAGAGGCAGCAGGTGGAGAGGGGCAGCGTTTCCTCTCGGAGGCCTGCCCGCCCGCACGCCCCCAGCCCAGCCCAGCCTGTGGCTTCCACAGATAAAGGTCAGTGTGGAGGCTCCTCTGGTGCGTGAAAGCTTTAGCCCCCTTCACCCTCCCATCTGTCATGTCATTGTGGTCACGTGGGCCCACGGCCTGCCCGCCAGCCGAGAGGGGCTGGAGAGATATGTCTTAACTCTCTCCTGTTTCCAAGAAAACCATCTTCAGTGAGACCGGTTACCCTCAGGCAGGCCGGCATCGTCTGACCCAGTGGTCAGCCTGGGCGCATGCGTGTGTGCATGTGTGTGCATGCACCTCTAGTGACGGCATTAAGAGTGACTCCTGTGTGCCAGGGACGGGGTGGATGCATCCGTAACTAACACAAGAAGCACGGATTTCCTCCAGCCCACACTCTAGGGAGGGCACAGAACAGACAAGCGAGCTGGATGCGATGGGCCGTCAGGTGCGGAGACAGAAACTGTCCAGAAACGTGCGGTTTTACATAGAGTTGTGGAAGGAGCCCTCCCTGGAGAGGCGTGTGAACAAGACTTGATTCCGCAAGCGAGGGAGCAGCCAGGCACCTAGGGGGTTTCAGAGCAAGAGCAGCCCAGGACTGAGCTGGAGCCCAGGGGCAAAGGAGGCGCCAGGAGAACTTGAAGGGAGGGGGTGGGAACTGGTGCCCAAGAAGTGAGTCCTGGGATGGTCGGCCACCAGAGAAGGGCCATTCCGCAGCTTCCCTGCGAAGCTCTGCTTAGTGAGGAGAAAGAGGCACTTTACAATTCAGTCAGGAACCCACTGTCTCACAGGCGGTTGTATTTAAAAATGTAAACAAATGTTTGAGGTCTGTTGAGATGAAATGTCTGAGTTCCTCAATCGTACACTTTGACTTACTGACTTCAAGTGCAGCTGAGTGACATTTTACATAGAACCCTCCAGGCCTGCAGTGTCAAAGGCCTATTTGACCTGTGTCTGAGGCAGGATATTCTAAAAGTTTAAATCTTAAAGGCCAATGGGAAAAGCTAAACATTTTTAAATGAACTGCCAGCCAATGAAAGTTTACTCCACGGATTCGCTCTTTCTGTTACCAGACTTACATTTTTACCTCTTTAATTCACAGGAATGGAAACTGAAAGAGGAAAACAAGAAACGGCGATGGAAGAGGAAAGTGCTGAAAAGAAAAAAGAGGTTGAGAAGAAGAAGCGATCTCGGGTGAAGCAGGTGCTTGCAGACATCACCAAGCAAGTGGACTTCTGGTTCGGAGACGCAAATCTCCACAAGGACAGGTTTCTTCGCGAGCAGATAGAGAAGTCCAGAGACGGGTGTAAGTTTGCTTCAGTGTAAACGGAACCGGTTTCCAGCTGCACTGCCTTGGATGTACCAGCTTGTTTACTGCTGAAATAGCATGTAATTGCATGAATTGGTGTGCACTGTTTTACTTAGTTCTTCAGTATTACTGTGTTATGTGTGGTGTATACACACTATATTATATAAACATGTTGTGCACACTAGACTTGATTGAGAAAACTCATGGACACGGATGACAGCATAGTGAGTGGAGATGGGGGAGGTACAGAGTATAATAGTGATTGATGTACATGGTGATGGACAGTGACTTGGGGTTGTGCAGATTTGTGGAATTATGCACCTATAAGGACTTTAAGAAAATGGACAGGCACTAGAGCAGCGGTTCTCAACCTGTGGGTTGTGACCCCTTTGGGGGTAGAACGACCCTTTCACAGGGGTCGCTTAAGACCATCGGAAAACATATATAATTACATACTGTTTTTGTGACTAATCTTTTTTTTTTTATGTTCAATTTGTAACAATGAAATTGGGGGTCACCACCACATGAGGAACTGTATTAAAGGGTCGCGGCATTAGGAAGGTTGAGAACCACTGCACTAGAGGCATGTCCCAAGAAAGCATTTTAAAACTAATAAAGTTTAAGGTTTTATACTCAGTTTTAAAAGGAGACATTAAGAATTCAAATGGGACAGGGTTTCAACCATGATGGTAACAGGAGCAGATTGAAAGTTTATTTTTGTTCACTTTTACATTTTTATTAGATGTTGATATATCGCTTCTGGTGTCTTTTAACAAAATGAAAAAATTGACCACTGACAAAAAGTTAATAGCCAGAGCCCTGAAAAGTTCAGCCGTTGTCGAGGTAAGAACAGCTTATATCACAAATTATCACACAATTACATAAAAACTCAGCCGCTCACTAACTGTGTGCTTCGCAGCTGGACTTGGAAGGCACCCGGATCAGGAGGAAGCAGCCCCTGGGCGAGAAGCCCCCGGACGAGGACGAGCGGACCGTGTACGTGGTAAGCCTGTCCTGGAAGACAAGTGAAGACGTGTCGCCCTGGAGTGAGAAGAGTGAGAGCATTATTAATAATGTCACTAATTCATTGTAGGAGCTACTTCCCAAAAATGTCAATCACAGCTGGATCGAGAGAGTGTTTGGGAAATGTGGCAACGTCGTGTATGTGAGCATCCCACACTACAAGTCTACGGGGGACCCGAAGGGATTTGCCTTTGTGGAATTTGAGACAAAAGAACAGGCAGCAAAAGCTATTGAGGTGGGTCCAGAACCTTTTTAAAAAGAAAAAAAATGAGCAAAATAAAATTATCACGCATTTTAATTAGAAGAAATTTTTGCTGATTTCATTTCAGTTTCTTAATAACCCACCAGAGGAAGCACCAAGGAAACCTGGGATATTTCCTAAAACAGTGAAAAATAAGCCCATTCCTGCCCTGGGAGTAGCTGGTGAGTATTTAAATAAAAATATTGTAAGTGGACGTAGCTGCAGGGAAGTGAGAACTGATGGGAGCATTGTTACAGAAGAAAAGAAAAAGAAGAAGAAGAAGAAAGTCCGGGTGAAAAAGGAAGACGGTGTCCCGGCCAAAGAGGCGACCGTGGACACAGGCAAGGAGAGCGGCGCCTGCGAGGTGAAGGGGCCCAGGGCCGCGTCGGACGGCTCCGAAGGGGAGGGCGCCGAACCCCAAAAGCCACCCTCAAAGAAGAAGAAAAAGCGGGTTAGAGCTGACGCGGCCGGTTTGCCTTCGGGGCGAGCGGAGAAGAGGAAGCGGAGCAGCTCCGAGGACGCGGGGTGCCCGGCTCCCAGGCCCAAAGTCAGGAAGACGGCCCAGAAGGACAAACCGAAGAACGCCTCCCAAGTGTCCAAAGAAAACAAAGGTATTTCCGACTTCACGCACGGTCGGGGCTCGACAGGTACAGCTGACTTACCGCCTGATTTCCGTCTTTTTCTGAAAGATCTGGAAGTCTCCACGGAAGAGGAAAAGGAGGCGGGCGACGTAAAAGACGGGTCGCTCCTGAAAGCAAAGCGGAAGCACAAGAAGAAGCACAAGGAGCGGCACAAGATGGGCGAGGAGGTGATCCCCCTGCGCGTGCTGCCCAAGTGAGTGCGCCGGTCGCGGCGGCCAGGCCGTCACCATTGCTAAAGTGCAATTCCAGGTCGCGTACAGAGTTGCACATTAGCGACAGTGCCGGCCTGCAGCCAGGTCTGCGCGGCAGGGTGACGGGGACCAAGCAACAACCACACTGAAACATGGAAGCACTTATTTCCGTCTGTCGAGCAAATGCCTCCATGTTAAAGTGGTGGGTGTTCTTAGAGGCTGAAGGGTTCCGCTGAAATGCCCGACCGCAGGCCAGGCTTGTGCGCTTGGGAACAGGCACAGCAAGACTCACCATCACTGAAACATGGAAGCACTTACTTCTCTGGTTCCAAAGCAAGTACATCCACGTTTAAGTGGTGGGGAGCCCAGTCCTGGGAAGCCTTGCGGTCCTGACTGGCTTTAACCTGAAAGTGAGTAGAAAACAGATTTGGGCCCAAAACACGGTGTGGGTGTGGGGACACCTCCACTGAAACATGGAAGCACTTACTTTTGCTTTACACAGCAGGTGCCCCCAGGTTAAAGCAGAGGGGCCCCCCGCGCCTCTGGGAACAGGCTGGTTGCTGGGCGGCAGCCGAGGGACAGCCGGACTCACCTCTACTAAAACATGGAAGCACTTACTACTTAGGTCACAGAGAGCATTTCCATGTTAAAGTGGAGGGGAGCCCACGGGCGCCGGGGTGGGGGCCACGGAGGGACACGCAAGCAGCATACCTCTCAGAAGAAAGTTGTTAACGTCCTGTCCTCCTGGGAAGGGTAAAGGGCAAGGACTTGGGGCTCCTGTATTTATAGGATCCTTAGCTCTGAATTCCTTAACTGCCTTTATCTGAGGGAATCATTAAGGGCCTTTTGTTATTCTAATGCCTCAGCTCAGGAAGGTCGGATCCTGGGTGGGTCGGGATTTTTTTTTTTTTTTTGAAGTATACAGATGTCAATGTTACTGCTAAACCATCACCAGAAGATCTCCTCCTCCTTAAAACTCTGCTATCTGTGTGTTTGATGGCGTAGATTAGGGTTAACAATGAGGCTTCCAGGAGCCCACAGGGCCATTGTGTTCCTCCCTGGAGGGGCTCCAGCTGTTTGAAGAAGCATCTGCTTGTTAAATGCATGTAAATAAGTTGCTTCCAGGGGGTGCCTTTTCCCTCTTAGGAATTCCTTTTCATTCCTGTAAACACTAAGGAATGTTATCTCTGAAATTGGGAGCAGTTTAACAGTAATCTAAGTCTTTCAATTTCAGTCTGTCCTTTTCCCCCAGAAATGACTGTTGTAGAAAATGTTAGCAGTTAATTAATTCAAAGCCTTTATTTCCAAAAGTTCGAATCATTGAAGTAGACGTAGGAACTGACCTGGCAAATCGATGCCAGTCCATCTGGGTGCTGGCCTGGGCCCTCCCTTTGCCTGCTCGCGGGGCGATGTGAATCATTGTGAGGGGACGTCCGTAGTCATCTGCTGTTTCTAATGTACTTTTCTTTTCTTACAGGAGTGAATGGATGGATTTGAAAAAGGAGTATTTAGCCCTGCAAAAAGCCAGCATGGCTGCGTTAAAAAAAACAATATCCCAAATGAAATTGGAGTCAGAAATGGAAATAGACCATGGAGTAACTGATAAGCCTGGACTGAAAAATGAAAAAAGTAAAATGATAGTTTTTGTAACATTATATTGTATTATACACTAAAATGCTATTTTGGAGTTATAGGCTGAACTTTAATTTTTAGAAACTTAATTATACAGTAATCATTACAGAAATTACTGATTTGGCAAGTTATTCAGATGTGTGACATCTTGATATAAGAACATTTGAAGAGCTTATTTAAACAGTGTGTTTCCTAATCTGTTATTTAAGTTTTCTCTAGTTCTCATTGTTAGTCAGATTTAGTAATGAGTGCCTACTTTATGAATTGTTTGTGTAAACAAAGATTGTAATTTCGCACTTGTAAATTTATTTCATAGTATTAACCACAAGCAGAAACAACACCAAATGAGATTCCTATGAAATTTATAATATTAGGATATATGTTAAATTCCTATAATGAAAATAAATTTTCACATCTGAATTATTATATGTTCTTTATTATCCCATGCCTGTTTAGGTACTTTTTGGGTTTTTTGGTTCAGGGAAGATGGGCATTTGGGGGGGAAATGTTACAAGTGTTCTAAAAGTAACAGTTTGCATTTACAGTGATTACAGTTTTTGTATTTTATTTCATGGTAATCTGCATTTAGCAGTGTGATTTTTGTCAGGGAGGCCTATTATGAGCCCCAATGATTTACAATGTGTAACTTTCTTAATTACATAAATTATGTTACAATTAAGTTTAAATTAAGTAAACTAATTTTTTCAAGTAGCCTAAGAAACAATGGTGGCGGTGTAGAGAGGCCTAGGTGTTAAATGGCTGAGGGTAATGTTGCTTCCTGGTCTTTTCTGCTCCATCGGCAGCGAGCAGTGAGGAGGGCCGTCCCCCGGAGAAGGCGCAGGCGGCGGGGCCGCAGTTCACGGCCGGCGTGATCGTGAAGATCGTCAGCCCGGAGCCCCTGCCGGGCAGGAAGCTGGTCAGGGTGAGCCACAGCGTCCGGCTGCTTGTCCCTCCTTCCTCCTCAGGGCTCCCTGTGGAAATGGGGGCATTTGGGAAACACAGCCAATCCTATCAGGGCCCATTCCTCTGGGAAAGTCCTCGCAGGGTTTATTCCAGAGTCACTCTGAAATGTGACCAGAGCAGAATCCAAAGACTGAATTCTTCGGTCTGTCCGCGGTGCCCTGGCCGGTGCCCGTGGGCTGAGTCCTTCTTAGCTGCGGGCGGGCTGCAGCAGAGCGCCTCCCTGGTGCTCCTCCTCGGGGCTTTTGTTTTCAGAGAGATGGGTGTTAGAAGGGTAGTGCGGACACGTGCTGAAGATTCAGTCGGCAGTGGGGTTGGTCTGAAATTACTCTAAAATCCTAATCGTCTGCTGACAGATTTTGGAACAAACGAAATAATTTGTGATTTCTTTTCATTGGTGTTCTTAGCTTTGAACAGACTCCTAAATTGTCTTTTGCCTAAAGTCAAAACTGTTTGGAATAAAAGAGATAATATGTATATTTTTTTCTTTGCATGAATTTAGTTTATTTTTGTCTGTTAATGAATTGAAATTGAAATTTTTTTCTTGAAAGAAATGTAACAGAGCAAATGTATTTACGTTTTTATACTGACTTTCAGCATCATGTTGAGTTGTTCTGGTTTTGCATCCTCATACCAGTCACGTTTTACCTGCATAACCTTTGAGGTTGCTCACTGTGATCGGTGTGAACGCTTTCCTGCAAGTCCGCAGCTCTCGCTGACACCTCGGAGAGGAACTCCTAGACCTAGGCTGTGGGTGAGGGTGTGGTCAGGCCCACGCGGACACTCCCAGCTTGCAGAGCGTTGTGGCAAAACAGAACTTCACACACGGGGATAAGACCGAACTTGGAAGTGCTGCTGTGCTTGAGTTGGTTGGTTTTTCTATTAAGATTTAATAGAAAAATCATTCGGTTTGTCATTTGGAATGAATAGCATAAATTTATGTCGATTACAAATTCTTCATTCGTGATCATCGAAATCATAAAGTAACTATGAATCAAGTTCGAGGTTACTTGCATTTTGCTGGAACAAAACCGATTGGGAGGAGGTGGCGGCTGTGCTTGCCATGGGGTTGCCAGGCTCATTGTCATTCTGAGGGCACCCCGACGTGACGATGGCTTTCAGTAAATGTCTTTTGAAAGGGGCCACTATAAACCAGTCACATAAATCAGTCACGTGGCTGTGCTTCCATTGCAGAGTCCAACTTTTCCAACTTGAAACGGATTGTGTTTCTTGCCTCGTCTCTAAGTTAGTGCTGTTAACGAGGTACAGAAATGGGAAGAATTGACCAGTATGTCCTCTTTCTTACTGACTTAGCAAACATGAATGCCTCTTGTGTGATGGGCAGGATGATAGGAATGGGGCGAGGTAAGACTTAGCCCGTGTCCACAGACTCACAGGTCTTTATATACGTAAGCTTCATTCTTAACTAATAAGCTTTTCTCCTCGCCTGTGATGCAGTAGTCTTTCCAGGTGTTTCTCAGTTCTGTGTCAATCAGACCTTAAAAACCCAACATCTCAGAGCAACCTACATTACTTGTGGCTTGGATTTTTGGGTCAAAACTGCAGGGGACCAGATGGATAAGGCCCTGTTTTTGGCTGGGAACCCTTAGCTGTTTGTTTAGCTTCATGAACGGAGACTGATAAATGAAGACCTGGTGTGACATTCCTGCATAATCGCCTGCGTTTGCTGAGGGGCCTGCTGCGAATGCAGGAATCTTGTTAATCTGCCCTCCCAGCAGGCGAGGTGGGGAAGCTGCTCCTGGGTCTGGGTGGCAGGCTTGTTCAGCAGAGGTGGGTCAGGTATCTCATCAAAGAGGAAGAGCTTTGAGCTGTATTTTCAAAGACCGCTCAGGAACCTCGGATTTGTGTAGTTCGCTGAAACCTTCTTTTGCATGAGTTGTTCCAAGAAGTTGAATATTTTCATGTATATTTTAAGTCAGAAGTCACAAGTGTACGGGTGAGGGGTAACACTCCTCTTCCCCAATCCGTGGAGGCTCTTTCTATTTTGTTTTTAATTCCAGCCCTTATTCTGTCGGCTCCCGGACGGGGCGCCCCTCTTGTTGACGGGCGGGTGGGTGTGGTGCGCTCTGCTGCACGTCTGTGCTCCCCAGACAGGTCTCCCCTCGGGGGATGTGAAAGGTGCGGTGGAGTAAAGGAAGTTACGATTAGAGGCGACGTTGACTGGGTTCTCAGGGGTGTCCCTGTGAGGCTTCTAAGAGCATTTGTACATATTTCAGAGGAAATGCTTAATGTAGGGTCGTTCTCTGAGGCTTCAGGCGGAATAGCACGTTCTGACAGAGCCCTGGGGAACACGACGCTGGGTGTGAGACGCTTTGCTCATACCCCCTCTCCCCTGTGCGGCAGGACACGCTGGCCACCATCTCGGAAGTGGTGTACGTGGACCTGCTGGACGGAGACACCGAGTGCCACGTGCGGTTTAAGTCTCCCGAGGACGCTCAGGCCGTCCTGAGCGCGAGCGCGGACCTGCAGAAGCAGCACTGCTGGAAACTCGAGGTTCTCGCAGGTAAAGCTGCGGGGACCTTCCCTCTCAGCTGCCTGTTGGGGGGACTGTGATGCTCTGAGTCTGGCTAATGAGTCCGGTCTCCTCTGTGCTCTCACGCGCACCGTGGCCGTGAACTTCAGCTCTGCTGGGCGCAGAGCCCCGAGCGTGTTTCTCCGTGTGTCCTTGTACGCAGAGCCCGTGTTCTGTGTTTTCAGGTGACCATGAACAGAGGTACTGGCAGAAGATTCTGGTAGACCGGCAGGCCAAGCTGAACCAGCCCCGCGAGAAGAAAAGAGGCACCGAGAAGGTAGCGGCTGATTTTATTTAGCTTCGCTGTTCTTTGCGTGGCTGGGGGCTGGGGGCAGCCTAAGCGTGTCCGAAGGCTGGCGCGCCTCTGGAGTCACGCGCAGGCGCGCAGCAGCCTGGGGTTTGCAGTAGGTGGCGGGTTTACGCGGCCTGCACTGAGCTTGAGGTTGAGGGAACACTTATTTTCTAGATTTTGAAATACACAGAATTGGAATTATTTCCTCAGGAGGGTGCATGATTTTAATTTAGCGTTTTCCCTTTGGCCTTTTTTTTTTTAACTTGTGTGCTGACTTAGAGCAGTCCTGCTTTCTGGGCGCTGGGCTTTCAGCTGGGGGTAAGCGGTCATTTAAACATTCACTTAAGGTGGGAACAGTGTGTGTAGAGTGTGGTCTCTAAGGACAGGGGCCTCCAGAGACAAGGTGAGAGCCTTTCGGGGTGTGGCTCCCTGAGCAGTGATAGCCGTGTTGCTTTTTCTCTGGATAGTCGGTGATAGAAACAGCTTTCAGTACAGTAAGTAATTTAAAGCAAGCTTCTCGTTCAGTAATTTTATTTTAAGGTACACTGAGTAAATTATTGTTTCTAGTGAGATGTCAAGCTTATTATTTTAAAACAGATTATTATATATGTAAAGGTTAGTGCATCTTAAAGTGCTTAGAACAGAACAGGGCACATAATAACTAAATTACTATTATCAAAATTTTAAAGTGTATATTGTAAAAGTCAGAAAAGCCTATGAAGATGTGCATTCTTTTCTTTTTTTTTAACATATTTTATTGATTTTCCACAGAGAGGAAGGAGAGAGATAGAGTTAGAAACATCGATGAGAGAGAAACATCGATCAGCTGCCTCCTGCACACTCCCACAGGGGATGTGCCCACAACCCAGGTACATGCCCCTGACCGGAATCGAACCTGGGACCCTTCAGTCCGCAGGCCAACGCTCTATCCACTGAGCCAAACCGGCTTCGGTGAAGATGTGCATTCTTATGTCATTGGCACCTGAAAAGTCATGCTTTCTGTATTCCAGGATTGACGGCTTGGGCTCGTATTTATAAAATTCTTTCCTCCTTCACCTTAAAAATCGGGTGTTTTTCCTCAGCCTCGCTTCACCCGCCTCCATTGGGATGGAGGTGGTTTGGGGGAGGTGGCCCGGTCTGTGTGAAATCTGCCTCTGCCGGCAGACGCTGCTCCCAGGGGGCCTTCCTCCTTCCTGGGGGCGCTGGGCTCTGGGAGGTGTTAATTTGAAAGCCTGCGTGAGGCTATTTAAATGTTAAAGTCGCTAATCCAGAACCCGGCCCTGAAATGAAGCCACTTTGTTAAATAATGTTTATCTTCCAGTTGGTGTGTCGCTTTATTTAAATTGTATGTTTGTAGAACTAGGAATTAGTAATTTTGTTTTAAAGAAAGATCCCATTTTCCTAAGTTTGAGGCGAGGAAAAAGATTGACTTGGGCGTTTTGTGAATGGAGCCCAGCGAGGGCCGGTGGGGAGCGCGGGCTCTTTTCCGACCCCCTCACCTGCTGCACCTTCAGCCACATCCAGCCCCGCCAGGGAGGCCGCCGTGGGCTCCCGTCCGAAGTGGAACGTGGGAGCCACACCAGGTCGCAGTTGGGAGGAGAGGCTGGGCCGTGATCAGTTCGCAGCCTCCTTTCTGGCTCATTTCGTTTATTTCCGAGGGCCCGTTCCTGTTGCCACCAGTGAGGACTCCGCGAGTGGCCGCGCAGTGGGTGCTGGCAGTGCCGCGCGGAGTAGACCAGGGCCCGGGCGTCTGCGGCCTCGGCCCAGGGAGCCGGGTTCCTGGGGGCAGGGGCAGTGCCGCTGGGGGCCGGACAGGCCTCTCGGGCGGGCGCTGAGGGTTCCCAGAAGGTTTGCCAGACGGTGAGACAGACCTGCCTGACAGCCCGTCGTCCACGGGGGGGGGAGAGCGCTGCCGTGAATCCTGGGCTTTGTTTCCACATCGCAGTGTAGGCAGTGGGGACAGTTTCCTGAGTCCTGGTGGGAAGAGGGGAAGGACACTCATGTTCTGCCCCTGCCCCCCTGCGGGTAGCGTCTCGTGGGGGGAAATGAGATGACGCTCACAGTCGGTGAGGGACTGGAGGTCTGCCCACACGGCCTCCCCGTTCCTGCCAGACCGGGTGCCTGTGGCCATCACCTGGAGCACATGGTGCAGAGTGAGGCTTCTCTCCTTTCCCTTTAGCTCTTAGAGTAAATGGTAATATTTTTAGTCTTTATTGTTGAAAGTATTTCATTTGTCCCCCTTTACCCCCATGAACCCCTCCAGCCTGCCCCCACCCCCTCCCCAGGCCTCCCCCCCTAACTGTCCGTGCCTGTGGGTTATGGACACACACGTAAGAGGTCTGTGGTGGGTTACCTCCCACCCACTCACCCTCCTGTTTTCATTTTGTGTTGCTTTTTATCAAAACGGGTTTTTTCCTGCACGACTGGTGTGTCGGATGCTCAGCAGGGGAGAGCGTAGTTCACGTTTCGGTGAGGGAGCTGGAGTGGCCGTTGTCACCTGGCCTCGCCTCGGGAGGAACGGGCTTTCAGGGTGACCCACAGCGACTTCCTGCCAGTGGCCTCCTGTCACCACACACTTTAAAGAAACTGTGTTGGTGGTCGATTGCTCATTCGAATCTGTGTTTTTATGAGAATGAGATTTTCATTTCTACCAAAGCTAAATATTTTAGATGTTTTTATCAAGAAAGCTTTTGGGCCCTGGCCAGTTTGCTCAGTGGATAGGGCGTCGGCCTGCGGACTGAAGGGTCCCGGATTCGATTCCAGTCAAGGGCATGTACCTGGGTTGCGGGCACATCCCCAGTGGGGAGTGTGCAGGAGGCAGCTGATCAGTGTTTCTCTCTCATTGATGTTTCTAACTCTCTATCCCTCTCCCTTCCTCTCTGTGGAAGAATCAATAAAATATATTTTTTAAAAAAAAGAAAGAAAGCTTTTGGGCCCTGGCCAGTGTTGCTAAGTGGTTAGAGGGTTGGACCGCACACCAAAGGGTCAAGGGCAGGGGTGGGCAAACTTTTTGACTCGAGGGCCACAATGGGCTCTTAAACTGGACCGGAGGCCGGAACAAAAGCATGGATGGAGTGTTTGTGTGAACTAATATAAATTCAAAGTAAGTATCATTACATAAAAGGGTACGGTTTTTTTTTTTTTTTTTTAGTTTTATTCATTTCAAACGGGCCGTAGTTTGCCCACGGCTGGTCAAGGGTTTGATTCCTGGTCCAGGACGTGCACTGGGTTGCAGGCTCAATCCTTGCCCCAGTCAGGCACATGGGGGCAGGCAGTTGTCTCTCACAGTGATGTGTCTCTCTCCCCCTCTGCCTCCCTCACTCCCTGCCGCTCTCTACAAAAAGTCAATGGCTGACCTAGCCGGTGTTGCTCAGTGGATAGAGCGTCAGCCTGCGAACTGAAAGGTCCCAGGTTTGATTCCGGTCCAGGGCACATGCCTGGGTTGTGGGCACATCCCCAGTGTGGGGCGTGCAGGAGGCAGCCAATCCATGATTCTCTCTCATCATGGATGTTTCTATCTCTCCTTTCCTCTCTGAAAGCAACAAAAATATATTTTTTAAAAAAAAGTCAACAGAAAAATCCTCTGGTGAGGGTTAAAAAAGAAAGCTTGTGGAATATTTAGTTATTTTAAATGATCTTCATACCACATAATTTCATGCCTTCTTTGAAAATATTGACGTGTTTGTGTTCTGGCGTAATAAGTATTTTCAGTAGTAGACCGTACTTGTGACATTTATTTGTTTGTTTGTTTATGTATTTATTTCCTCATCCGAGGATATGTTTCTGTTTTTGTTTTTGTTTTAAGAGAACGGTGGGGAGAAAGACAACAATGTGAGAGAGAAGCTTCCATTGGTTGCCCAGCCCTGACCAGGGATCGAACTCGCAGCCTGACTGGGAATTGAACCTGCAACCTTTGGGTTATGGGGTGACGCTCCAATCAACGGAGCCTCCCAGCCAGGGCTGTGTTTGAGATTTTAGTTTTCAAATTTGTAAGCAGAGCTTTGTGTGGCACTCTGCCCGAAATACGCCGTCTCGTTCCAGTAGCACATGATTCTCAAGCTCAGTGTCCTGGCTGCCCACAGGCCTGTAGGAGTGACTTAGCGTCAGGACTGACGCCGAGGTGCGGGGGGCGGGGGGCAGCTAACAGGGTGGGTCCTGACCCGCAGGTAACCAACGTAGCTGCGGGGAGTGTGGCTCCTTTTCATTGGAAAATGTTCAGTCATCTGGAACTAAGGGGGGGGGAGGGGTAATTGAAAGATTGAGTACTTCTTACACTATAAACCACACCTGATAGTTCTTTCTGTGATTGATGGGCCTAAGCCTAATTATCTCACCCGTCTTCCTCTCCCCCTTTTGGAAATATTTTATTCAAGCTGATGATAGTTGTGAAATTTTTCTAGACATAATTATATTTTGTTTGTTTTTATTTTTTTTATTTTTTTATTTTTATTTTTTTTTGGATTCTTCCTTAATATTAGTTACAGGATATCTGTAGTTCAGGCTGAGTTAGAATAACATACATGCCATTTTAGAAATGAGAGAATTGTTCCTTCACAGAGTTAAGAATATATAATGAACTACGGTGATGGCATTTTTAAAAGGGAACCACGCTGGGCATCTTTATGTAGTATGACATTCTTAGTGTCAATATGTCTTCTTTTCTGGAACGTTTCCATTTCATAGGTCTTTCTGCTTTTCTGTTTGAAAAGGACTAAACTTACGAGTTAGAGCGATGCTGAAAAAAGTTTAAAATTTGTTTTGCATTTGTTGTGTTCCATTCTTGTTCTTTCAGGGGTCCTTCACACACAGATTCATACTTTTTCAAAATTTTCTCTCCTACTTCTCGGAAATCCAAGGGCTCTCTGTGTGTAGTGCAGCTTGCTCCAGAAACACCTGCGTCCACGCCCTGGTTTTCTAGCTGCTGATCGGCACAATGCTTCAATCCCCAGTAACACATTTCTCCACTGTACATCATAGCCAGCAAGTGAATGTCACTGAATATTCCTTCACTCAGTAACTTAGCTGTGTCTAGGTCTTGGAAAGAAACTCCTTCATCTAATTGGGTAGGACACCGATAATTTAGCATCTGTAGCAAGTAACTGATTCCATCAACAAGGTACTCTTTAAGCAAACCAGATTTCCTCGTGAGCCACTCTCTCCTTTTGGTCAGAGAATGACAATACATACAAAGTAGAGCTCCTCGTCGCCAAGAGAGACATTCCAAGAGTTCGTCCCCAAGTAAATCACAGTGTTTTGGGTACATATTATTTTCTTGAACTAAAATTTCTGGTTCTGAAAGAAAAGTGATCAACTCTTTCACTTTCTGGGAAGAGTCTTCAGGGAAATCTTCATCTACTAGCTTGTTCTCCTCAAAATATGTCCTGTCCAAAATAGCCGTCCTCGCCGGCGGCCTCACTGAGTTGCTGGATGTGGGCCTGCGCGAGGTCCCCCAGCTCCTCCACTCGCCTGGCCACACTGGAGCCTGCGGCCGCCATGGCCACCAGCCGCGGGCGCGCCCCGGCACGTGACCGCGCCGCCAGCGGTCACCTGATCCCCGGGCGCCGGCGCGGCGTGGGGGCGGAGCCCGCCGGGTGGGTGGGCGGGGCCTCGGGCCCCCGAGCCCCCGAGTTGTGCAGACCCGAGCGGGCGAAGGTGTTTTTAGGTATCCAATACATTCTAATTTCTGATTTCTTTCTCCGCAGTTAATCGCCAAAGCTGAAAAGATTAGACTCGAAAAGACTCAACAAGCAAGTAAACATATTAGATTTTCTCAATATAATTGAAAAAATTTTCATTCACCTCTTAAGATTTCACTGGATGCTGGAGCTGTTCTGAAGAAACCCATTTTTATTATGCTAGTAATGCCTGATGAATGTTTTTTTTAAACCCACATTTTATCTAAAATAACTTGTAAATAAGATTTTTTTTTCTAGAGACAAGTACATTGTATACTAGGATTTTTTCATTAAACATTTTATTTGTTGAAATGCTCGTACATAAATCAACCTCATTGATTTAGTAAATAAATGCTTTGAACATTATCATTAATTTTGTTTGTTTATATCACTAAATAACGTGCCAGAAAAAATCAGTACTACGTTAAGATGCAGTTTAGGGAAATGTGCAGGCGCTCACTGCACTTGCCATTTTGTAGCTTTTCCCACTTCCATGTCCTGGGTGTCGCGTCAGGCTGGTGTGTGCAGACAGATGTGCGGCCTTTTTATTCCGTGCGCTGTTCTCTGCCCCTCCGCGTTCCCGCTGAACAGGCCACATGAACTGCTTCCAATTAAAACGTTACATTTTAAAAGTACTGAGTTTGTCTCCATAAATGAAGACAAAAATAAAACGTACAAATGCTATTAATTAACCAGTTAACTGCCCCGCATCCAACGGTAGCCGTCCCCACACGCCACGATGTTTTGAATTTAATTGCATCTGTAGACGCTGGTGGCGCTCAGAGGATTGTGAACTCACAGGGGAGAACATGGAACCTGCGTGAGGCCTCGCTGGGGGACTCCCAGGCTGGAGCCGTCGCCCCCCCCCCCCTGCTCCTGGGCCTGTGCCGCCTGCCTCTCCAGCTCCCCGGCTGCCTCTCCAGCTCCCCGGCTGCCTCCAGGTGTCAGGGCGTGCCCTGCGCAGCCGGTCCCACTCTTCAGGCTGCTGACCCCGTCCCTTCGGCTCCGTCCAGCAGTGCCCTCCACCCGGCTGCCTCTTCGTACATCTCAGCAGCCTGTGGGCAGAGCTCTGAGGACATGGGCCACGTCTCGGTGGGGCGACATGAGCTTTACTGCCACAGAGAGGTGTCCTGGCAGCTCACCCACTCGCCTCTCCCTGAAGGAAAGCCAGCAGACACTGCTGGAGGCAGAGACCGGAGGTAGTCACTGAGCACTTGTGAAGACGATGGCGACACGCCCGCTGACCCAGAACTGTCCTCATAAGTGAATGTTTCAGGAGTTCAGTTGCCCTCAGGGCAGTCTACGGAGGCTGGAGAGCTCATCAAGGAAGACTCCAGAAATCCTCTCCCGGCCGTTCACGGCGAGACAGGTCTCCGTGGACAAGTCTCTGGGCCCAGGAGGCGGGGGGCAGCCCGGGCTCCGGTCCCTCTCCGGGGGCTTGTGTCCCGGGCAGAGGCAGTAAACAGACATGAGAGCAAAGTCCAGCTGTTAGGTCAGCCCCAGGGACAAGCTAAACTGGGGGAGAGGCCACACTCGCGCCTTCATTTCTTTAATTTATTTAATTGAGGGAGACTTTAGCTCGCCTGCTGCAATCAGACACTGACACGGCACCCGTGAGAAATGCCACGTGTGAGAAATGCCGAGAAAGGTGAGGTTCCCGCCGGGGGAGCCCCAGCCCCGGGGAGGACAGGACGGCAGTCGGCATACAGCGGAGGAGCTGCGGCCAGCCTGCCGGTGAGAGCCGAGCCCCCTGCTCGCCCTCCGCCACCTGTGGCCCCGGTGAGGCCATGCCCTTGTTGATCCGGGACTTCGCACAGGAAGTGCTTAGTGAAAACTTGTTGAATCGCATTAAGTGGGATGTGCTTCGGGGGGTCGCGGCAGATGCTGTGATGTAGGTGCACAGAGGCCAGTTCCTTTTCAGCTGCCCAACCCCATGCGCATTCTTTTTTTCATATATTTGTATTGACTTCAGAGAGGAGGGGAGAGGGAGAGAGACGGAAACGTCCGTGACGAGAGAGAGTCACTGATCGGCTGCCTCCGGCACGTCCCCTGCAGGGAATCGAGCCTGCAGTTCGGGCATGTGCCTGACCTCCTGGTTCACAGGTTCAACCACGGAGCCTCCCGTGTCCCTGTATCTGCGCATCTCAGTGGGACGTGCTTCCTTCACTGCCAAACGAGGCTTATTGGAGCCCCCGCAGGGCCTCCGTGTCACGGTCGCCAAACAAAACCTATTGGCCATGGTGGTTGCTGGTTAGCTGTGTCCTCTCAGTGGAGTGGGCGCATCTATAGCCACTTTCCAGTGAAGAAGCTGAAGGTCCTGCCAATGTCGGAGCAACAGGCTGGTGAGGGTGTAACCGCCGTGTCTCCTGCTCTGGACCCCGCATTCAGTGACGGGACGCCGCCTCGACCCGTCTCCTCCCTCCTCTCCTCCTTCCCTCCTCCTCTCCAGCCGCGTGCACCTTGTAGAGACACGTACGTACCGTCACGTGGGTGACCTCTGCGGCAGCGGCGGCGTGTCCTGTCTCAGCGCGTCCTGGAGGAGCTGTGGGCAGGGTCACCGTGGACAGGGTCTGGACCGTGCAGGGCTGTGCAGGCCCTCACTCACAGCAGCGGACTCCAGGATCCACTCTGGCTTATTGTACTAAACTCATCCATACTGCTGTCTGGTCAGTCTTTTTTTTTTTTTAATATATTTTTATTGGTTTCAGAGAGGAAGGGAGAGTGAGAGATAGATAGAAACATCCATGATGAGAGAGAATCGT